>NC_055977.1:26166520-26206520 GCF_018492685.1 Alosa sapidissima
ATTGACTTCTGTCAGTATGTAGGTAAACTTAAGATTCAGCACCATGGACAACAATCTGGTGGAAAGGGGCATAAGAACATTAGGCCTACTGCCATCAACAGGTTACCAATAATGCCATATAATAATTTCTCATATGCAGTGCGTGGTAAAATTTTACAACATTCTTACTGCACTTTCATTGAATCTGTGCTTGTCTGATCTGTCTCTGTGGCAGTCTCTCAGGGCATAAACCTACCTGCAGCGGAAGCCTCAATCTGGGACATATGGGATTCAATCACGTCAGGATCTCTGGAGCTGTAGGGTCCCAGTTCGGGATAGAAACTGGAGGCGATGTCCTCCGGAGGAATGTGCTTCCCTTTGGGATGGCTGGCTGCGATTTTGGGGTCCCAGTGAGGCACAAGTACGTGGTCCCAGTGGATGTAACTACCGTCCATCTGCGGAGTGCCGTACCACAGGTAATAGAATATGTGAATGTCGTAAAAAATACTTTTCTCGGGTCCAGAGTTAGAGAAGACTACTTTGGTGTCGCTGGGGAAACGACTCTGGCCCGCAGACGCCAGCACATCATTCGCAACTTGTCGCCTCTCTGCCCTCTCGCCCACGAACGGCATCAGGTCCATTCCGGGCGCGAGGTCCGAGAATCCGTCGCTTGGCTTGAGGGTTCTCAAGCCCATCATAGTGCCGAAGATAAACAGTGTGAACAAGAACAGTGCCACACAGGCTTTTTTGCGCAGCCTGGACATGGTTAGCGTCTGTGATCCGCAGAAGTAGTTCACAGTACATACCACAGAGCATCCGTTCCTCGTACGTGCATGATAAGAGCGCTTCCTGCCGATGTCGCTTTGCATTTCGCCTCGGTTTGCCAGGCTGATCACAGAGATGCAAACATATTTACAGCCTGCGGTATGTCGTGAGAGACGCGAGGAATCATAACACGGAGTAGGCTACAGCAGTCCTTTAATGTTAGGTCGCCCACATTAACAGGATTAACCCAAATCCATAATAATGTGACAACTTGCAACAAAGATACCAAAGACTTAATGTTTCTCGAAATCTACAAGTAAATATAAATGCTGCGTTACAAGTTGCCCAATAGTCAATAAAGTATATTGGGTAACACTTTCGATGCGGTACTAGCTGACATCAGCATAGGCTATTTATATTTAATAAAACCAAGAAAATGCTGTGCTCAGAGCATCCCGTGAGACCTTACTGTCAAATTCTCCGTAGCAGGTTGTGCTATCATCTCGTCAGCATCACGCGAATGTGAAGCTAACGTTACTTCACCTAAACGCCATTTGGTCGGCCGTGCGTTTTACGGTTTTTTTTTCATTTCGGAAAGCTAACTCATTTCATGCGCAGCGCCTAAAGCTGGCAGCCGAAGTCCTCCTCCCTCCATCTATTCTAGTCCCTTACTGAATCTCTAACAGCTATGCCCACACATTTAGTATGGCCGAGCAATCGTTGATTCATCACATGGGTTCGCAGATTCGTCACCATTGTTTCCGCCTGCCGCTACTTTCGTGTGGTCCCCTCTCCTGATGGGCACCACTGTACCCTATTTCTTATCGAATCTCCCCTCGATGTGGAAGCCTGCCTCTCAGTTAGAGGAAACGCCTTTAACCAATAATGTCCACTGAAATTAGCTGCGCGGTGTGGGCGGCGTGTTACGCAGCATCTCTTATTTCTGCATTTGGATTCTTCTTAGATTAATGACAGCAGGCATCTGAATAATTGTATTCCGACGCAAGATGTAGGCCTTTAGTCGTCCGTTTATTTTCAAGGGAGGTTCATTCGTGTTTCGAAATTCAGTCTGTAAGACCTCTACTCACCGGCCACATCTCTTCAGCTGTCCCTAGTGGTCATCAGTAGCCTATAACGTAGAGGATCTTCTCTATAGTGGTTACATAATACCCTACCCGAGTAGGTTTGCACCTGTTTCATTGAAATAAAATATTATGTTTTAAAATTGAGCGGATAAACAGAAAGAGCGAAAGTTGGTTAGTCTATGTTTCATTTCGTAGCCTACACTTAAGTGTTTTTGTACAGTTACCTTGCTATCAGTACATCAACAGGCAAATTCTAATCTAGATACCAGGCCTAGCCGTTGGATAAAGGAAAGATCAAAAAGGCTACCTTCATCAAGAGTTAGCTCTATCGAATTATTTAGACATAGGTCCTTCGGGACTGAAAACCTCCAATAAGTTTATAAATGCAATAGAAAACTCTATGTCTATAATTAAAGTCTGTACAAAGGGTCCTTAATTGCCGACAGTCCATCTCGCTGTGTACCAACCACTATGTACCAGTGATACTCAAATACACCTGAGACACAGGCTCAATGGCAAGTTTTTTTTGTTTTTAAATGTAGCCTACACGTTTTCCTTGTTTCTGTGTAAACGAGGACTGATTTGGGATTATTTTTCATTTCTAATCCTCTGCTTTTCCGTGGGTTGATGTAACAAAGGTTGCTCCCATGATGGACCTATTCCACAAAACATCAAAGCAGGCTTTTGGGTGGAGCATCTTAAACATCTTACCTCGACACAGTCTTTATCTCTCTATGTTTTCCCACCACCGTCGTCATCATCTTCATCATCAATTAACTTTTGTCTTTGAGACTTTAGCCTACTTGAAATCAATGCGTTCAGTTAATGCAAGAGGCTTCCATTTGCATCTGATATAACATGCACATGTTTGGTTAGGAAAAAGTCGTGACACACTCGCTTTCATCATGCCATCAGAGTCCAATAGCTATCAATTGGTTTCCCTGGACTGCGATTAATTTTGGTCTCTTTCATTTTGATGAGACAACAGTGCCACCCAGCGGATAAATCGTACATGCTCACGGGGGCGGAGGAAGGGGGTAAATAAAGCAATGACAACGTCAATGGTCTTGGAGCCCACAACAAAAAAGTCCTGTGACTTTGACACCAAATAAATTCACTTTTTCTACATGCTGACCACTGTAAGTATAACAACAACAACACATTGCATTTACATTTCACCAAGCTGAATAACTTTGCACGCTAGAGGGGGATATAGCCTCAGAAGTGTTGCGGTACTGAAGCGCCGTATTTATGGACCAAAAACATATGTGAAAAATTGTGCGGGAGATGGACGCACAACTCTAAAACTTCCATTAATGATGGTGAACTGAGAAACAAATATGTCAAAACAAGTCTAAACGTCTATGCAATTACTTCAGGCAAGTCAGTATAGAGAACTATATTTACACATATAGCTCTCTCTGATTGTTCTATGTTAACCTTAAACACGTGTAGACTATAGACAGACATATGCCTATGAAACACACTGATCCTAAGATAATAGGAGAGCGGATCATTGCTATTAGTAGTTACTCTAGTGGAAATAATTCATTGAAAATAGCGTACATCATCGATTCATTTTCGTACGTCTAATTGTTTTGCATTGTTTTGCAATACTTTTAAAGGGACCAACAATATTTCAGATTCCACAGTAAATCCATTAGTACATACCCACCTAAATACTTAAGTTACTGTTATTGTCATTACCACAATGGCTGCATCAGTACAGTGCTGCCAACACAGAGCTGTCCAAGGTGCTGAACTCTTACTGTACTCTCCTGCCCTCCCTCCAGTTCTCTCTCTCTCTCTCTCTCTCACACACACACAGACTCTCACTCTTATTCCCCCCCACACACAGACTCTTTCACTCTGCTTTTCACACACACGCGCACACACATTCTCTCCAGCTCTCCTTTCTGTGAGTATTGTGAGGTTATTGCACAAGGAATACTGAACTGAGGTAACATTCTGTATAATTTAGTTGTGGTTCTGTTGACAAAAAGTGGCTCAATTACCAATTGGTAAATTGTCTGTATATCACTGGGAACCCTTTGGCACATCTATCAGGAGCTGATATTGTGCATAGTTGATCAGATAAGAGTTAAAGCCATTGTGGGTTGCATTGTGGGTTGCATTGTGTGTCTTTGTAAACTAGTAAAGAGAGACTATGGACAAGGTTTCATGTCTTATGTAAGCGTAGAAGAGAAGCTGCAGGAGGTACAAGATGCCCGAATACAGATGGGCTAAATTTTCTCTGTTTTGAACACCGAGGTGTGTGTGTGTGTGTGTGTGTGTGTGTGTGTGTGTGTGTGTGTGTGTGTGTGTGTGTGTGTGTTTATACTGTATATGTATGTATGTGTGTGTGTGTGTGTGTGTGTGTGTGTGTGTGTGTGTTTGTGTGTGTGTGTGTGTGTGTGTGTGTGTGTGCGCGTGAAGTGCTGTGTATGTCAGTGTGTGTGGATTGGTGTGGATTTCAGTTTATGTGTGTGAATGTGCATGTGTGTGTTATGTACACATGTGCATTTCTGTGTGAGTGTGTGTATGTGTGTGTATGCATGTGCAGTTGTGCAAGCATGTGTGTGTGTGTATGTGTGTGTGTGTGTTTTCTGCATTTGCGTATATATGCATTTGCATGTGTGTGTGTGTTTGTGTGTATGTGTGTGTGTGTGGGGAGGGGGGGGGGGGTAACCTTGGAGAGTCACTAGTCTGATGACAGCACGTGCCGTTGTATTGTCTTCAGGCACCTCCTCGTGTCAAAGGTCACCTCCTCGCTTGCCCCCTTTGTTCCTAAACTGAAGGAGGACCACCAGTTTCCATGGAGACCTCTGTAGACGCCCCCTCTTCCGCATCCCCTTTCGACTCCGTATGAACCAGCTGGCTGCCTCTGGAGTACGCTGCTCCTCGTACTCTATCAATCCATCACGGCTGACATTACAAATTGGATGATTTTTAGCGTCCGGCTACTAGTGTGCAGCTGTCATAGTATTTATTATTAAGTTTCAGGTTTTATGGCTAAGTATCCGTGGCCCTTGCTTGCCTTGGCATAGAAACAAAATGTGAATTAATCTTCAATGAATTTGTGTTGTGGTGGAAATTTCGAGAATTACTGACGTTATGTATAAGTCATATTTGAAACTTCAAATATGTACAAAGAAGAGCATAGCTCAACTGTAAAACTTGAAACTTAATCATAAAGATCATGCCAGCGGTGCAGTAACTGTCCAATTTGTAAGGCCAGTCGTGATGGATTTGTCCTGATGCCACAGATTTGTTTACATCTAAGATGCTTGGATAAGTAACTTCACAGATTAACACAGACCCCACCCCAACCCCCAACTGCTTCTTTTCTCGCTATGAATATCTGCCACTGATTTCAAATAAGTATTCTGAATAAGATTATTTTTTATAACCATACATAATCAATTCTCTTCACAACTGGGAATAGTGGTAGATTATCTGTTATCCCAGAAATATCAAATCACAAATTTGTCTACAAAAGGAAAAATCTAATATATATTTTTTTAATTTCCTTTCTAGGGCTTTTCAGGCAAGAAAATAAATTATCCTTCTCTTTTTAACACTTTGGTGAGAATGAGCATTCCATAGTATTGCAATATATGGTACAAAAATCTGTCCACTACTTTAAAGTAGCCTATAAAGTGTTCCACCAGATACAAACCTCTTCAGAAGCTCTATGAATCCGTATATCACAGTAACTCATTAAGGCTGGCAAACATCATTGTCTCTGATCCCAACCATCTCCTAAATGTGCTATATAAATAAAGACTTACTTATTTACTAACTTACTTAAATAGAATTGTTACCATGAAACAAGGTACAGGATTTAATAACTGAACAGGGTTAGACTGAATCAACTTTGTGCTTCAGTCAGTCCAAAAACTAAATATTGAGCTGAAGTTAAGACACAATGTGCCTCAAAGACACCGGAGAAATATTGTTGTTTATTATAGTGATTGTATTGTTTATTTAATGCTTAAATGTATGTATTTCTGTATTGTTTCTTAATTTATTTTCTGTGACACTGCAAAGGGAGGAAAAAATGGCAGACTTGTCTTGTCTGAGAGTGTCGTCATCATAATCATATTCATTTTGAAATCCCATCTCTGGGAGATGCTGCAAGTGCAGCAGATATGTATCATAAAGAATAATAAATATATCAAAATTCTTCACACTCATTTCTAGATATAACTGAACTGAATTGTTGTCAGACAGCCTCTTTTGTAATGTTAGTCTGTATTTGGAAATTAAAATGACTTGCACATGTATCCAGATAACATTTACTGTGTTGCCTACATTGAGTTGTATGTGCTTAATTGAAATATCCAACTCCTGATGTGTTTCAAGGCATACTTTTTAAACAGCTATTAAAATCAATATGAGATGTTTCAATGACCAATTGACTGGTTCGTGTGGCTGGCGTGGGTACCTGCTGCTTGTATTAGCATCCCTCTAATGAAATGGGTCCAGATGTCACTGAGGTTCCAGTAAGTGACTAACTGTAACAGGTGCACCTCGGTTCGGCTGTGTGAATCAGCAATGTCTGATGACAGGGGTCGCCATACTAGGCTTACTGTTCAGCTATGTGACAGAGCGACTCATGAGTCACGCCGCTACTTGGACGAGATGTCACCGCGCCGTCTTTGTTTCCTGTAACCGCAACAGGTGTTCAGGAGTCCATCCCTCAACTCTGATGAGATTCTCCGTTTCGTTTGGTTTATAATTAATGGGTTTTATGCGCCTTCAATGACTTATTCATGCTCTGGGTCTAGTTTTGGGGAATTAGGCTTACTCATATCCTCACACTCGAGAGCTAGGTTCCTAGGTTTGTGTAAAGAGGCAATCATGAAGTGAGAACCAAGTGAAACCAAGACTTGAAAGCCCACTCATGTATTCCATTGACTCATAGGCATGCTGATATAAAACAACCGTCGTATCAGTCAGTGAAGCAGTAGCCTAAAAGCCAACGGTCGGGTAACGAATATTTTGTCGTTTATAACACCATGTACTGTAGGCTAGCTTGAAAGTCAGTTGTGACCTCAATTAAATTGAACTGCAGTGAAGCCGTTATATCGCCTGCACATTCTGGTCTACATTTCTTTGGTGAGTACATTTTTTTGTTTTAATATAGGAAACTGTAAGGTAGTTTTTTTTTGCTGTCAATGAATGTTACTCCCACCTTCCGTTTCCCCGCAGTTTTCTTGAACAACGAAAAGTTCCTACAACACCGTGAAATACAAGAATGCCTATTTGTGTATCGGGTCTACGATTAACAAAGTTCTAACCAGAAACAGATGGACTATTGGGTACACCTAAGTCAATAACAAGTTGGTATTCGTCTTTAGTGTTGTATAAGGTTGTAGTTGATAACAATCAGTGTTTTTTAAAAGTTAGGTCTTGCTATGACTTAGGCCTACAATATTGATAGACGCTTGGAACCTTGTCATCTCACAATGCTGGCAACAAAGAGTCGCCAACAGGCAACAGGTAAAGATCCATTTAACAACGTGGCCATACACACACACACACACACACACACACACCTGCCTCTTGTTGTGCGTCACTAGTTACCCTACAGATACATTCATAACGATTAGAAACACCCACTAGGGGGCCCTGACAAAACAGGGTCATTAGGGCACTGCCCCCTAACACAAGAGCCTTTCCCTTGTAGAATCAGTCAGTATCAATCGAACTGTCCATCCTTACGTTCTAAAAACGTGATAAAATGATGATAAAATACTAAAAGGGCCACTTAGAGGTAATAAGAAATAAGAGGATTTTGTGTATTTCCTGCCCCCTAAAATTGACATGGTAGCTAATTCTTGCAATTGGAGAATATAACATTAGGATATCATTATTGTTTGTTGATGTGTTGTCCAAAAGGAAAGCACAGTCCATTTGGCAATTCGATTGAAACGTCGTAGAAGCTGGACAGGGAGCATTTTAAAAAAGGGGATTCCGTATGCTTCTGGCACTTCCCCCACCCTCACAGCTTTACTCGGGCCGGGCGGCGCAAGCTCCTGTTTACATTCGCATTCATTATCTGCATCCGTCAGCGATTTGCTGTAGAGGCGGTCAATTAAATGGCATTTACGCGCAGTTCTCTTCAAGCAATCACCGAGTGTGACCACATGAGAACAATACGCAAATGGGGGATATTTGTGAAGCATGTTTGGATCTCTGTAGTGCGAGTACTGTTTGTTTGTTGACTTTTCTCATTTCTAAACCAACCATCTGCAGAAAATGCGATTTTTCTTTTCTCAAATGCATTTCTTAATTTTATCAGAACTTAAATGTTCAGAAATAGAGCTTTGAAGTGTCTAATATTGTGCCACTCAATGATTTCCACAAATTATGAAATCAGGCAAATCTAAAACATTTAAAGTAGACATATTTCGATATTCTTCACTTGTTAGCCCACCACCCATCCAAACTCACACTATTGTCTGTAAAAAATAGTCCTGTTTTTTTTTTGGCATACAATATGTGATTTGCTACATTTTCAATTAAATGACCATAGGGCAAACGTAGCCTTCTTCAGATAGGTAGACTGCAATTCTATTTTCTCGTGCTATAGCCAACTCATCCTCATACACGCTTTGAACGTTGCGTTTTGAATGTGCAGGGACGTGGAGGATGTTTGAGATGGACAGAGAGAAAACTGACCATCCACGCTGAGTGGCCAGAGGCATAGAGGGGGTTGGGGGTCACGTAGGCCCAGTACTGTCCGAGGGGAGCACGGCGAGGGCGCGCGCAGGGAGGTGGGGTCTTCTTCCGACCCATGCAGCTTCAGTTAGGTGTTCTCGCCTCTGATTGGCCTCCTTCTGATTTTGGGGCCTATCAACGTGGAATGTGTAATTTATCAGCGAGATGATTGCAATTGAGTATCACGTGGCCTTGACCGAAAAAGGTGGGGGTGGTATGTGAAATAGATAGGGTGAAGAGAGCTATTGGTGCTTTGTGCTTGAGAGGTGACCGATATCTCGCAGGGAGGATTTACAGAAAAAAGGACAATAATTTGGATATCTATGTTTTTGTTTGTTTGATTCAACTGGCGTGCTAGAGACCCTGGATACCACTGGCCATGGCAGAAGGTAATGACACAATCTACTTGCAGTTGTATTGGTAGGTTTAAAGGTGCCTTTTTTGAGGGGGCAAGAAACAGAAAAGAGTGGGTTGGGTTTCCTTGCATTGTCTCCCAGATTTGGGGGGTCCTTTACAAAAAAACCTTCCCAGCTCTCCTTTTTACTTTGTATTGGTGGGGCCAAACTGTCTCCAGATCCTTTTGTTTGCTCGTTTCCACTGGCTGTCGTGTCTTCATTATAGCCTCTTTTCTTTCTGGGGGGGATTTTGAAAGGCTCTTGAGGAGAGAGGGGCATGCGTGGGAAGCGTGGACACGGATATTTAGGATTATAATTTACTCGGGCTAAAAGGGTGATATGGGCTCAGTTTGCCATCAGCTTTATACAGGTGAGGTGTTGCACAACATTTGGTCTCAAATCTCTCCTAACGTTATTGGTTGTGGTGGGGTAGTAATAATTAAATGTAACTTTATTTTAGTTATTTAATTGATGTAAGCGTGTCTTTGGCTCTTGATGTATTTATGTTTTTGGCTATGTGTTTTGTTTTCTATATCGAAACGCGCACAATTGTATACATTTAGCACGTTCAATAATACCTAGCATATTATGAAAAGTCGCCTATGTTAATCGATAAACTAAGTTACTGGTGGTAGCCTGTCAAACATTAGTAGACAGAAACATGTACTTTTATATAGTTTATAGAAGTTTATTATTGTTGATGTCTTTATAACCAATGTCTTTAGAAATGCATTGTTGTAATATGGCTGCGTCAAATGTTTTGGTACATTTATTTCTTAGGTTGATCAACCTGTTTTATTTTATTTTAATTTAATGCTGCCCCGCTGAGAATTAACTTCTCAGTTATTTCATGATAACTTTTTTTGTGGTTTGTCATGTTATCAAACCACATATCTGCAGTTCTGCTTTAAATATGAATGATTGGATTGTTCCCTAGAGAATACTTCGTTGATTGATGGCATTGACATGCACAGATTATAGATTTATTGATTTGAGTTGTCGTTTTACTAAAGGATATTTTGATTATTTTTGTTATTTATTTTGGTTATTAATTGGGCATTATTATTATTATTATTATTATTATTATCATATAACAATAATTAATCATTTTATTTTAAGATGGCCTACGTTTATTCGTTTCAGTGTAATGCAAAGAAGGCAACATTATGGATGTTGCAAGTCATTTCGAAATATTTAACCAAATAAAACCCCGTTTGAACGAAAAGCATGTGTCACGGTGGAACTGTCCACGAGTCAGTCCAGGGGTGCCATGCCTGCATTTCGCGCGAAGCTTCAGTTACCTCTTTATGCAACACGTTGATAAACCAATCCATGTCGAACCCCAACGGTGATGATGCCGAAGAACATTCACGTAAGATACCACCCTTGCTCGAACGAATGAGTGAACAGTTGGGTTTACTTAATCTGGACGATTCTTCTTGTTGGATTGAGAGAATTTCTCACATGGTTGTGGTATTTTTGTTTCATCCGAAGGGGGCTGCGCAAAGACCGAAGAAGGGGAGGCACCGAGCTCCGAGGAGGATTCTGGTTCTTTTCACGGTAGCGGAGTGTGCAAATGGTTTAACGTACGGATGGGGTTCGGGTTCCTATCCATGACCAACAGGGACGGTGTCCCTCTCGAAACCGCCGTCGATGTGTTTGTTCATCAGGTAAGTTCGATACATTGACGCACCACCATAGTATGGCGCATGACATTGTTTATTGTTTTCTAGGCCCAGCATGGAGTTCACGTGAGGATATTAAGCTATTGGCTAACACACAAGACAGTTCCTTTTGATTTGCAGTTAAATTTAAGACTATTACTCGTGTTTTGGGGAACATAACAGACTTCTTCGAAACGCAGTAAAAAGAGGTTAAATTCGCCCCGCCCCTTAATGCTTGGTATTGATCAGATATCTCAAATAAAGGACCAATTGCAATCGTATCTATCCGTAGTGCCTTAGTGGAGTTATACCCAACGAAACGCGCAGAGTTAGTCATTTGGTGATTTAAACTATGAAATACAGGTATTCTGACACATTATATTCTGACACATCGATTTAGTTCCCCGTAATCTTATCTTACTGTGTACGCGCGCGTGTGTGTGGTTGTGTGTGTGTAAGTGGAAGTAAATGTATTTTGAACTGGACTGTTCATGATTGCGCAAGACCTCTGTTTTTTTCTGTATTGTCACTCAGGCCTCAAAGTGAACTTATTTTACCTGGCACCAAAATTGTTTTATGACCATTAACTCTCCTCACATATTGTGGTGACTATGTACTTGTCCTAATCATGGTGGATTCGTACAAATACCCAGTCATTTAGCCAGGAGTAGGCCCAGTGCTTGTGGAAAAACTGTATAGTTTTAGAGATTTGTTGAAGTTGTGTCCGGGCAATGGTCCTGGTGTGGGTACTTTCATATAAAAATCTATAACTATATGTGTAGCCTTAATAAATATGGGAAAACAAGTCATGTTCATTTGCCCAAAAAATGGCAACAGTCTCATAAAAGAAACACATTGAATACCAGAAGGGTTGACCAGCAGTGAAGCAAGCACTGACCTTTATTTTCCATCTCTGAAATTGAGCTGTTTTCCGCTAAGTGAGGTGGTCTAAGTGGTGTGATCAGGCTTGTCTCATAGATCAAAGCAGATAAATAGTCCAATACATTGATTTTATATATAGATATATATTATCAATGTATTGGACTATATATATCTTATATATATATATATATATATATATATATATATATATATATATATATATATATATATATATATATATATATATAGACATACATACATACATACAGTCAATGGTCAAATATCCCTCTGCTTTGCCTTCTCTTTATCATTTTATCTAACTCAAGTTTGTTCGAGATATTATTCTGGTCTGTCTTTTTGAATGAGATCAGAATAACATTGTGCTTTCAAGTGCCCAGTCCATCCATGCCATCAGAAGGAGTCATTCATCCTCTAAACCTGGTTCTGTTTAAGGAGTATCACTGATAACTACCACTCGGTTGTTTGTTTAGATGAGAAGGTCAGGGAGATGTTTCAGAGTGTCCTCGCAGGATGCATTAATAAAGCCTGAGTGACTAGTTTCTTGAGACTTAAAGCAAGACCTCCCTTCACAAGCTTGCCAACTCTGTTTGCGTGAATCAATCACACTCGGAACTAGTTGCTGGTAGAGGACCTGTAGGGTTTGGCTGGACAATGGTGGCCATTGTCAGTCTAAAAGAAGGAAATCCTGCCGGCTGTGATGTGGTAGAGAGAGAGAGAGAGAGAAGGTTCTGTAATATTTGGGTTGTAGGTGCATACCTCATAACACAGAGTATTTGAAAGTAAATTTTGCAGGAAACAATAACTTGATATCAAGGGTCATGGGAGCAGTGTATACAGGTTGCAAAGTATTGACATTTATTGAAGTGATTGAAAGAGAGAAAAAGTGCTGAAGATTTTGGGAGAGTATTTTTAGTGTCCTATTTGGAGGAATAACTTACAACAGAACCAAGACAAATCTCCAGAAAGCATTGGGGAGAGAGAGAGAGAGAGAGAGAGAGAGAGAGAGAGCACCAAACTCATTCATAAAAATCTTCAGGAGGAGCCAGTAGTAAAGAGGGGGTGTGGGGGGGGGGGGGCGGGGGTCGTTGTTGAGGTAGTAGAGGTCAGCGCATAGTTCCGGGAAGCCCTGACGGGGGTGGGGAGGAATGCGAGGTTGTCAAGCAATCAGGACTCTGAATTCCTTTCCCACCAAACTTACTTCAAGGGCCCACCCAGCCTCCTCCCGCACGCCGCGGTGCCATCAGGAGCGTCTGGGATAAGCCCGACGGCATGCGCCAAACCATAACCCCACTCTTGAGCACACACACACACACACACACACACACACACACACACACACACACACACACACTATACAGACACACACACACACACACTATACAGACACACACACACACACACTATACACACACACACACACACACTATACAGACACACACACACACACACTATACACACACACACACACACACACACACACTATACAGACACACACACACACACACTATACACACACACACTATACACACACACACTATACACACACACACACACTATACACACACACACACACACACTATACACACACACACTATACACACACTATACACACACACACACACACTATACACACACACACACTATACACACACTATACACACACTACACACACACACTATACACACACACACACTATACACATACACACACACACATACATTCTCTTCTTGTGCTGCTTCTTGCTGCTTTCGTCCTCATGACCACATCGTTTAAACAGCTCTTGAATGTTGGTGCTGCTTTTTCAGTCAGATTTCCCAACCGCTCCAATCCCCTTTCGTTTTTCTTTCTCTCTCTCCCTCTCTCTCTCTCTCTCTCTCTCTCTCTCTCCCCCCCTCCCTCCCTCTCCTTACTGCTAGCATAACCTGGCTATCTATCTGGAGTATTTATTGGCCCAGAGTAAATTGAAGCATGTTTTCGGCAGGGCCTGATCATATCAGCATTGCCAGTTCAAAGGCTGGTGGTGCTTGCATGTTATCTTACGGCTTTAAGCTTTATTTTATTTTCCCTTGCCTGACCCTTTCCCACACGTGCCTGTTGAGCAACCATCCCAAGAATGCAACTCCTCCCACCCTGTTGTCGCTTGTCTACCTTGCCCCAACGCTCCCAGTGCCCTGTGTGTGGGTCAGGTTGGAGTTTGACCACACATGGGCTCTTTTGGTGAGAGGGTCCAGGGGTGATGGTTTCACCAGAGGACGAGAGCAAGCAGAGGTTTGCTTTCCATTTGGAGGGGTTCTGATCACTGGGGGAGGGGTGTATGCAGTTAGACCAGGTTCACACACACACACACACACACACACACACAAGGGGGGAAAGAGGGTGAGGGGGAAGGGGCTGGTACAACTGAGCATTGATGTTTTAACCAGGTTGTCAATTGAGTACGATTTTCTATGGGGTTTCTCACAAAGGAAGTGGGGAAGCTTGGGTGTTGCCATTGACATATTGAAATGCTCAGATGGCTTGATGCAGGCATGCACACCATTTCTGTGGTAAACAAAAGCTAGATATTGATACACCATTTTTTTTGTCATGTTGCTGCTTCATTTGTGAAACTGGTTCATTCTATTCTCAAAAACAAGACAAAAGAGAAGACGCTTTGTTTACTTTGACACTTTTTGTTTAATGACGTTATTTTCCTTTTGTGTCAGTCTTATTTGGGAATCCATATCTTTGTAATATCTTAAATTTCCTCACAATAAACCTCACCATAACCATAGATATCAAAACAATGAACATCTGCACTTTTGTCCTATCCTATGATGGCAGTCCATTTTTGGTTCTTGCTTCCTTAATGTGTCTCTCCTTTTCTCTGCCTCTACCTACCCTCCCCCCTCCCTCTTCCCCTTAATCCCCCCCCCTTGCCTTGACAGAGCAAACTGCACATGGAGGGCTTCCGCAGTCTGAGAGAGGGAGAGACCGTGGAGTTCACCTTCAAAAAGTCATCCAAGGGCCTGGAGTCGCTCCGGGTGACTGGCCCAGAGGGAGCTCCCTGCGTGGGCAGTGAGAAGAGGCCCAAGGGTGCCCAGAAGCGCCGCTCAAAAGGAGATAAGTGAGTCTGCTTTCACAGTCTGTGGGAAGGGACCAAGTGGAAAAGAATTTGCCGTTTTGTTTATACTATACCTAAAATGTCCTCACCGGAAGTAAAGGAGAGTAAGGGTGATGTTATACTATGCACACCCGCGATGGTCTGTTACAGAGGACAGAGTTACATAAATGTAGCCTTCAGAGGGTGTACGACTCGCTCTTTGCAGACATTCTCCCTTTTTTTTTTTGGTGACCGTCTGGACTTGGCCACTCACATTCCTTCCAATGTTGGTGAAGTAGTGGTAAGTCTGAGTGGCCGGTATGTTGTAAGGATGCTAGCTGTGCATAGACAAGTGGAATAGAAAGTGTAATGAGAACAACAACTAGGTTGTGGTGTCTGCAGATGTGCGTGTCGGCAAGCGAGTGGAATCAGGGCAACAGACCAGTATGAGTGCTATTGTACGGAGCTTCTGAAGGGACATGGTGGGAATCGAATTTTAGAGGTTCTTTTGCGTTCCCTCGCAATCATTTTTGTGTTTCCTTGCTTAAGTTTTGTATTCCCTCGCAATACTTTTGACCTACTGCGAGAGAATGCAAAACTATTGCAAGGAAACACAGTAGGAACTCAAAAAATAAATTCCCACCTCCAATAAGAATACATTCCCAGCATGTCCCTTCGGGGGCTCTGCACTGTTGTGCTGCTGGCATGCTATGGTGTGTTTTAAAAACGGCAATGTTTTGACCCAAAGTGTTTCACAAAGACCTTGAGGCAGTCATGGGGCACTGTGGAATCTAGAGCATTTTACTAGTGTGTGTTTGGGGAGGAGAGGGAGTATCTAGAGCATTTTACTAGTGTGTGTTTGGGGAGGAGAGGGGGTATCTAGAGCATTTTACTAGTGTGTGTTTGGGGAGGAGAGGGGGTATCTAGAGCATTTTACTAGTGTGTGTTTGTGGAGGAGAGGGGGTATTTTGTCTTTCAATGCTTGAAAAAAATTTGGGGAGGGATAAATTATATTGCATTCTTGGAAATTAAGTTGAAGTAGGGCTGTGAGATATGACCAATATCTGTTATCACAATATAAGTAATCTCGTATCACAATAAAAATACATGTCACAATATTGCACATTTTTTTCTATTGTAAATTCGTAGGAAAAAAATAGTTAATAAAACGTAACCACATTGAAAGTTTCTTGGTACATTTTGAAACGTACTTGACAAACAAGGCCTAAATTGTAATACAAATGTAAGCCTTTTTCAGTGACCTGCCAATGGCAATTTATTGACTTAATTGACCTTTTTCATTGAATGTAGATTTGTACTCCCAGTTGATAAGTGGCAGGGCTGTTTTAGCTTGTACAAATGCAAAAACATAATAATGCAACTATATATCACGATATGGCAATATAGCTGAAATTCATATCAAATGGAAGAATTCTCACAACATACGATGGAAGGAGGGTGTGCTACACTGTAGGGTCATTGCCCTTTACCCACGGACAGTCGAGTCGATGTGTGTCCTAGCTGAGCTAATCTAGCATAATGCGGACCTCAGGAAGACTGCAGGATGGCTGGAGCAACGAACATTGTTGCCATGGTACTCCCATCCACATTAGAAGCCATGTATTCTTCAATACGCAATAGTGATGCCAAAGATGGTTCCCACAATACAGGGAGATCTAGCTGGCCTTTAAACAGGAGGAGCATGAACCACATGCATGTGAAAACTTATGCATGATGCACCATACAAAAATCTTTTCCTATCGTGGATGAGTTGAAGCAGTTACTCATCAAAAAGGGAAATGCTTTGTCAGGTAATGCAAAACAAAAGCCGGAGCTCTTTCCCCCTTCATCCTCTCCTCTCCCCTCTGGCTTGGTAGTGCTGCTCCTGCTGCTTACAGGCGATGACTTGACCTGGATCAATAGGTTGTTTAAAATCTCAAGGCCCAAGAGTTTAACCGCATCAAGCCATCTCTCTCTCTCTCTCTCGCTCTCCTTCTCTCTCTCTCTCTCTCTCTCTCTCTCTCTCTCTCTCTCTCTCTCTGTCTCTCTCTCTCTCTCTCTCTCTCTCTCTCTCCTCTCTCTCCCCCTCTCCTCTCTCTCTCTCTCTCTCTCTCTCTCCTCTCTCTCCCCCTCTCCTCTCTCTCTCTCTCTCTCTCTCTCTCTCTCTCTCTCTCTCTCTCTCTCCCCCTCTCCTCTCTCTCTCTCTCTCTCTCTCTCTCACCCTCTCTCTCTCTCACCACCACCCCACCCCCATCCGTCCATTGCTCTCTCTCTCCAGTTGCTAGTTATTGATGGTCAGAGCCTTCCCACAATCCTTTTCCCTTTTTTAATCATTTGTGCAGGCCGGGCTGCCAAAGGCTCTGAGGGACCATGGGTACATTGTTAGTTTGTTTTCAGCCATCCTGTTGAGAGCTGCTTCACCAGATTGCGCAAGTGCGAATCATGGCTGTTCTTTAAATGCTTGTTCCCATTGACTGCATTACTTGCGAGGTAGATGGTGCAGCTTGGTGGCTAGTTGTTTGTCTCCTCTAGGATATTGGCCAGCTTGTTTCTGAGAAAATGGATCTACTAGGTTGAAGAATGCAAGTGAACTGAATGCAGTGATGTTACAGAGGAAGTCATGTAGGAGTTGATGAGATAATGGGAGGGCAATGATATGAAAAGTGTATGTTTATATTTCTGTGAGTATTTTATTCCTACCACCCCTGTGGTGTATCACTGACATATTGTCACAAGTAAAGGCACAGCAGGAGGGAAAAATTGTGTCCATTTAATTAATAACAGATGTAGGTGCTGGAGAGGGGTCAAAGGTCACCGCTGCCATGGCAACAGTGGGGTGTGGTGAGAGTGAGCAGGGTTGTGGAGGGGTGGTTGGGGAAGCGTGAGTTGGAGTCAGAGGGCATAGGTCATGCTGCAGCATTGAAACAAAGAACCAAAGACCCCCCCCCCCCCCCCACACACACACACACACCACAACCATACTCAGATAGCCTGTCCACGCACAACCTGATCAATAATGCCCCTCCACCACCGCCACACACACACCACCAGCACCAGCACCTTCTTGAATGCAGAAGGATGGGGGCAGGGGAGCAGAGCAGGCACAGGTCCAGAGATGGATCTTTGTATCCTGAGCCAGTGCAGTTTAGTGCTGCTGAACTCTGCACAGTTGCCAGTGTTGCTGTAGCTCTGTGTCCACTGTAAAGAGGCGTTTGTTGTTTTCTTGTTGTTGTGGTTTAACGCATGTTAAAATGCTCTAGTGGGACTGGAGGAAATGTTTTTTAATCTCCTTCTTTCCTTTCTTTTCCTTAATGGAAAGACTATAATGGCTATAAATGGACATATTTATTCCAAACCATGCATAGCTGTAATAACCAGCACAATGGCACATTTTCATTGTGCTTAATGCAAAACCCATGCCCACAAACATTAGCCAAATTTCCCAAAAACCTCTGTGAGTACCGCATGTTCATCTGGTGCAGAGTTGTACTATACTGCCCTCTGGTGGGCACAGCTGGTATCTTCAGCAGTCAAAATCGATGCCCCTTTGTACAACATAAATATTCAATAAAATTAAATATTGTGGGGATATATCAATTTAGGGAATATCTAAGGTACACAATATACTTTCATGATGTTTCATAAGTAGTCATATGTTTTTGGTAAATTGTTCATTTGATAATTTTGGTAGACCACATCTAAGGCCCGACATAATATCAGTAGTTGTGATTTTTGTGATTGTGATCTTTTATTCGCTACATCTTCCATGCTGTTTCAGATGCTACAACTGTGGAGGCCCTAACCACCATGCCAAAGAATGCCAGCTCCCCCCTCAGCCCAAGAAGTGCCATTTCTGCCAGAGCATAGCCCATATGGTTGCCAGCTGTCCGATCAAAGCACAGCAGTCCTCGCCCGGATCTCAGGAACGGTCGTCCTCGGCGGCAGGCGGAGAGGAAGAGGAGCTGATGCGTCCGGCTCCCGCTCCGCTTCCTCCGGAGAGCTCCGACTAAGGAACCGGATAGTCAGGGAGACATGAGCCAATCAAAACGCTTCACTGGAATGCTGCTTCGAGAACTACCTCAGGTTCTACTTTTTTGTGTTGTTTTTGTTTACTTGAGCGCAGATAACAACTGAGTTCTTCACAGTATGATAGTGTTAGTTTAGAATGTCAAGTTGGTTAGAAGCTGGAGACCACTATATGTCAGTGGCTTCCGGAAAATCATAATGATATTGAATAGTGAATTTGTTGACAGCTTTTCAGTGACGAACGTTTTTCAGTTTGACATTTTCCACCTCTATTTTTGTTTTCCTGCCTTAGCTAAGTGTCTTAGATTTGTACGGTAACAATCAGAAATCCAGCGAGTTTACAAACGGCAATAATCAAGGATGTACATCATGACCACGCCATATCACTTTTTCTCTGTAACGTTTAGGGCTTGTCTTGTTGGACATATATGAAGTTAATGACGTGTACTCCTTGATTTCTCAACCCTTTTACCTCCTTATTTAAGAACAATATTTGCCAAAGAATAGAGAAACAAGCCTTTATTTTTGAACATAGTGTGTCTTGACTGCTATGAATGTTAAGGGGACTGAAAGAAAGATGGCTGTTTTGTCCTCCATCCTAGGAGACACGGCTCTTTCCTGCAATCAATCACCTTGATTTCTATGGCCAAGTGAATGTTAAAGACTGTAGTGTAACGTTGAGTGCTGCACCTCTGTGCTGTGAGAGCTCAGTGTGTAGCCTCCTCCTGCCTTTTACATGGTTGATAACTTACCATAATGTAATTCAAGTCTTTCTTCAGGTTGCACAGTTGTTAAACGCAAGTATGGCAGGTATTATACCTCAGTGTACGGCTTGTATATAAGCTGTCTGTCAGTGTTGAAAAAGGCTTGATTGTAAAGAAATGGCGGTTCCCTGTAGTTTTTATGTAAACATGTTGGGGAAGTACCGTAAAATTCCTCAAGGGAACTCTTTTACTAGATTCTTTTGTTTGTTGTACTTGAAAAAATATCTAGAAAGCTAGTGTGTTCGCTAGAGTTCTCTTCCACAGGTTGGGTTTATGACTTCTCAGCACCCCTTATGGTGGAACGTACAAATTGTGAGGGAATCAGAGTGCATCATGGGAGCTCTGATAGGATGTCTCCCAGCTTCTGTAGAAGTAGAGATCGAACCTGACATTAATGTATATAAATATTATCATTTAAAACCATGATTTATTTATTTGTAACCACACATGCTTATCTTATTAGAAATCATGAAGATTTTGTCTTTATTTTGGTTTCTTTTTCAAGCCTGGAGGTTTTGTTTACTTCCTTGACTGTGATGTTTGATAATCTTATTTTAACAGTGTGATTTTGCTTTGTTTTCTGGCACCTCAAGCTATAGGGAATTGAAAATCCTTCGTTTTGAGCTATGCCAAAAAATGTATGGAGCAATTCACTGCACTAATCATGCGTTATACATTCTATTGATTTATGTTATTGTTTTGTTATTATTTGTTTTGTACTTTAACTGTTAGACTGGGCTGTTATCACAGCCAGAATTTTACTTTCCCACAAATCCTCAGTTTTTGCTCAGGGAATTATTTAATCACTTTATTTTTATTATTTTCAAAATTAGTTTATTTTGAAATACAGGTCTGCATGCACAGTGTAAAAATGCGCTGGTTTGCTGGGAAACTGTGTGTAATATGCCTGAAGCAAGCCTGTCGATCAATGCACTACTGTTACTATCACAACCCACAGGTCCCATGTTTATTCTATAGTGACGGATTAAAGTTGAGTCTTTTGTTTTAGATTTGAAAGATCATAAATATTCCCTAATTGAAATTGAGGATCTCTCTTTTCCATTTCATGGTGTGTAGTATAGATAGAATATCAGTCCTGCTTCAGTCTTGTATATTGTTATTGTACAGAAGCAACCTTCATTTATGATAATATAACAATGTTTCCTTTGCATGGTAGTTGATGTTTTAGAAGTAGAGTAACCTTGTCCCAGTGGTTAAGGAGAATGTTCTTGACAGAGATATGGGGTTGTGGCCTCTCTCTCAAGACTTGTGAGAGACCTAATCATTGAACTAACATAACCTGTAGCTGTGAGGGAGTTGTCATGGAAGTGCCCTTGGTACAGAGATATTCTATAATGCTGTAATGTTCGCCCCTGGAACCATCACAACTGCTGTTTTTTCCAACCATGTTGTCTTTATCTATGTAGTTTATGGGATGTGGTCTTTCTTTCATATTTTTTTTTATTTCATTGTGTTTTGATCTTAATAACGAGACAGAAATGCCTTGTGATGAATCTATACAAGTCTACCTCAGGATGTGTACATGTATGTGGAAATGGCTATGCATTTTGGTCATGCCTTTTGAAGAGTGAGTGCCATAGTTTTTGGTTGAGTTTGTTTGTGTTTCTTTTTGTTGTTTGTTGTTTTTTTGTGGCTGTTTTTAGTGTGTGTGTGTGTGTGTGTGTGTGTGTGTGTGTGTGTGTGTGTGTGTGCGTGCATGCATGCATGGGATATTGGTTTTTGGTTTTAGAGAAGTCTGACTGCATAACTGGTGTTGAGCAGGAAGCAAATTTGAAATGTTATAATTTGAATTGGATTTTGAGGAATTGGAAGAAATGTCTATCATTGGTGGCTGTTCCAGGCAAATTGGTAGTAGTCAGCCAATCACAGATTGCCTTGCAATTACTGTTTGAAGCTCTATCAATTTGCAGGACTAGTATTTTATCAGGGTATTCTGTGGCGACATTCCTCCAGAGTTGTGTAGAATGTTGCACAAAGGCCTAATTAAATTCTGATCCAAAAGTATGTCTGAGAACAGACAGGGACTAATGTCTGTTTTGATGGAGAATACTGATGCGTACACTAAGATATAAATGGGTACTGGAAAGAAGTGATGGTATGTGGATTGTTGATACACAGCAGGCTTATGTTCTAAAAGACTAGAATGTCTCATGCTATGTTTGTTAAATTAGGACTCTCCTGACTGGAGTTAAGGTGACAGTGATTTTAGTTACAGTGTTAAGTTTCCTGTAATAGCCAGTTTGTTTGACAAAAAAAGAAAAAAGAAAATCATTATCTACATTTAGCAGACATGGGGAAACTCCCAAACAATTCTTATCTGTGTTGTTATGATGGTGTCCTGGCAGGCTTTTCAGAAAGCTTTCTGTTGGAGAGCCTAAGGTCTACCTTTTCTCAGTAAGGAGTAACTGTCATTAACCTCAAATAGCCTAAGCAAAATGCCTTGTAGAGCAGTGTCCCTAAAATCAAACTTGTCAGCAGATTCAAGAA
This sequence comes from Alosa sapidissima, assembly GCF_018492685.1. Classification (NCBI taxonomy): domain Eukaryota; kingdom Metazoa; phylum Chordata; class Actinopteri; order Clupeiformes; family Clupeidae; genus Alosa; species Alosa sapidissima. Next base: position 26,188,418 of record NC_055977.1, read on the forward strand.
AAGGTTATGTAACAACAAGGATCAATAAAACCGTGTTAATCACAGTATAATCCATGTTTTAGTTTGATCATCAACTCTATGTTGTCATTTGCTCAGTTCTGTCATTTATGGTCATAGTGTGTTTGTCACAAATAAAGCTCAGGGTTGCAGCAGAAGCACAAACATGAACAACAACGTGTTTGCACAGAGCATATTTCTGATTACTGTTGCTGTTTATTATCTTGTCTGATTTTCCGCTTGGGTTTTGCATTCCTCATGGTGTCCGATGGAGACCGTGAAAAACGTATTTTATAATTAAGTGACCAAAGAATGTAACCACAATGACTGTTATAACCAGTGGTTTTGTTATATAACTCATGCTCAAGGGTGTTCTGCAATTATCCAAGAGTCAAGAGAGTAACTGGTTGGTTCACGTCAGCCTTTCCATTTCCAAATCATTGTGACAGCATGCATTTCAAACAAGAATGTTGTGACCAAGAATGTGTTTCAGTGTTGACATTCACTCCTTGATTTATTGATAATAAATATCTTTCTATTACAACAAGAGAATGCATAGTGTGTCTATTTTCATTGCTTCATATGACACTTGAGTATGGAATGCAGCAGGTGGATTTTTGTTTTGTTTACTCGTCAATGGTGAGTCAAGTAGCCTATGTACTGTTTTATAGGCTGTACATTCTAATATAAACATACCATACCTAACATAATGCTATAAATTTGTATCTTTGTCTCAGTTCATGTAGCCTAACCTGCACTGAAATGAGCGACTCAACCATGAGTGCTGCACTGTAATCTTTGGGCTTTGGCCTACTGGTTAGCAGACTTATAACGGAGGGTTATAATACTTATAATAGAGGGTTGCCGGTTCGAGCCCCGACCAGTGGGCCGCGGCTGAAGTGCCCTTGAGCAAGGCACCTAACCCCTCACTGCTCCCCGAGCGCCGCCGTTGAAGCAGGCAGCTCACTGCGCCGGGATTAGTGTGTGCTTCACCTCACTGTGTGTTCACTGTGTGCTGTTTGTGTTTCACTAATTCACCGATTGGGTTAAATGCAGAGACCAAATTTCCCTCACGGGATCAAAAAAGTATACTTATACTTTCCTGAATCCATGAATGGCTCTTTAAGGGAACGTACCAATGTAAACCACAGGGGTGTGCTCCTTCACTAACTTCACGATGTACTAGCCTTTTGGTCATTTTAAATATATGTCTTCAAATAATAACATGTATGAGTGTAGTAGTCATGTTAGAGGACATATTCTGTTGTATATTTAATTGTTTATTAATTTGAAAGCCCATTTAATGTTTGGCTTGCCTTGACCTATAGCTGGCTGACTGCTAAGCAGACGAAAATATTATCTTCCATGATATAGAATAGCCTTCATACATAAAATTATGTTGTAATTCTATATTAATTTAGTTGGTTAATCGAATAACAATGACGAGCTTTTAACATTTTAAAGTCGGAGACAGTCCACGATAACCCCCCTGCGTAATTATCGGAAATGAAGGCAGCCCAGCTCGTGCACCGAATTTGAAAGTGAATGCGCGATTTATCTCTCCAACCAGGCAGAGCGCTCTTCTTCAATGGGAGAGGCTTCAAGTGACATGCACTGTAATGACGGCAGAGTGGGTGGGAGCTCACGGGGAAAAAATGCTACTGCTGTGGCGTGCTGCGGCGAGTTTGGCGACACCATTTTCGTTTTCCAAAGCCAAAGCACTGTTTTGAAGACACCCCAAAAGACCGAAGGGAGGGGGCAGTGTTTCCCACATTTGAGACACCGCTCTGCTCGCCTCACATCTGTGTTGTTTGCAGCGGGAGCCAGAAGCGTGCGCACGCCGAGGTGAAAGGGAAATCTCCGATCTGATCCGTGAGAAGAGGTCACCAAGCGCACAAATTGACGGGCCGTCGCTGCGCGAGAGCGTGTGGAATAGTAGTGTGGATAATGGCTGCCAGACTCCGTGATACAGACACTAAATGAAGAAGGGGTGTGTGAAGAAGAGACAAGGGCGACGACAGGTAGATATCTTATCTCTTTGTTCGATTACTTCAGAAATGTGTTGGTTTCTTTGTGTCTCCATGCGACGTGCTGCGCAGGTGGAATCTGACCAGGAGGACTTGTTAGCTTGGACAGCCAACTAGCTGCGATATGCTTATCAAAAAGAAACAATAGCGAGCTTCGCTGTCCATTGTAGTCTGTCTTTGGCTCCACTGGACACATATCAATATATTATTGCGTTATCACTGTAAGCTGTTATAGTTGGCACTGACATGTTCATTTGAGTGGATTCGTCCATGCAGTCCTGGGTCTGTTGATTAGCTTGTTAGCCAGACGTAGCAACCACAGAGTAAAGCTAAGTAGTGTTAGCCAGCTAGCAAGTTATACAACAACAGTGTCTGCGCTACGTTCTAAAGTGTGAAGATGGTAACTGCTGACAGTTACATATGTTTCATGTTCAGAACTCAAGTAACACGTGAAGGATATTGTGGATTGATAAAATGTTACACAAATGTATCTTGTTGTCTTGACAGTGTGGCATGGATACAGCCATGTTTACCCAACTAACTAGCATGCTTTGCCTTCCGCAACCATGTGTTTCGATGGTGAAATGGACAAGGGAAGTGAGAGGTTTATGTCACTTCATATTCTTCATTAACTGTTTGATCGCGAGGCGAAATGTGGCTCCTATATTTTTCTTTACATAATTGCAATTGCGCAAGAAAGGCAGGATGGGAAACCTTGGGTACCTTACTCAGATTAATGTCAATTTGTGAAGATGCAGGCGAATATTGTTTTTTTTTTTTTGGCTCTACAGTCGTTAGTGAGCTTTTCTCTATTTTCATAATACTTTCAAGAAACTTACCGTGACATTGGCATGTCTCAATATACTTATAATTTATGTAGTCGATTTTGACATGTCTGGGCATGTATTGCTACGTGAGGATCGGTCAATAAACACTCATGAGCATAGCGAACTTTTGAAATTAGTTATTCACTCTAGGAATTTGCGCCATACCCAAGCCATTTCTCGCAAATCGACCTTGTCATATCCCAAGCTGACATTCAAGTCCATCAAGATCTGGCTTGTTGATTTACCCTAGCTGTGGGCCTTGTGCCAAGAACGCTATACTGAACCCTTAAATTAAGTTACCAGGCAGGATTAATGCCCGTGTAGAAATGCTCGAGGTATGGGAAACATCTCCGTCTAGCTCACCCTAGTTGCCCCGGACATGCCACCGGGGCAGTAACTTGACGTCTTTGCCATGTGGCTATAGCAGAAAAAGTAATTAAAGGTATATAATATAAAAACACAACTAAGCAATAAGGACAGTAGTAGATAAATAATTTACTAAAATACAAATTATACTAACTAACACTTAATCTAAATCAATTCTAAAAACAGTATCCGCATAGTGGTGATTAATCAATCAAGAGGCCCTTGCAATGACTGAGGCAGGGACTGAGCCTGTGATTCTCTGTGCATAGTAAGGTAAGGTAAGGTGCTCTGTGTGAGTGAGTGTCATGGTGATAGTGCAATGGTGATAGTGCAAATGAGTAAGTGCAACAGTGCAAGAATAAAGTCTATATATTTATATATATATATATATATAACTATTTTAAGAAAAGGTATAAGTGTGGCCACAGTTCGGCTGTGGCATGGAGGGAGGGGTTATGCATATGTGCTAGTGTGCTAATATAGAACGCAAACAGTGAGGCAGAAAGACAGTGGTAAAAAGTGGTTAGTGGACAGACAGTATCCAAACATGGAGGGGGTGAAGAGGCAGACAGACTATGCAGAGAAGTCTATCTCTCCTCTTCCCTTAAGTGAAGCATTGAACAGTTCAATGGCCCTGGGGACAAATGACTTCCTCAGTCTGTCTGTTGTGCAAGGCAGTGAGCGAAGTCTCCAGCTGATCAGGCTCTTCTGCTTAACAATAGTGCTGTGGAGTGGGTGACACTCATTGTCCAAGATGTTGATCAGTTTGTTCAGGGTCCTTTTGTCAGATATTGAAGTGATGCACTCCAGTTCAGCTCCCACTACAGAGCCAGCTTTCCTTACCAACCTGTCAATTCGGCCTGCATCCTTCTTTGTGCTTCCTCCCCGACATACTACTGCATAGAAGAGGACGCTGGCAACAACAGACTGGTTGATCATCCTGAGGAGCTTGCTGCACACATTGAAGGACCGCAGCCTCCTCAGGAAGTACAGCCTGCTCTGCCCTTTCTTGTAGAGTGCATCAGTGTTGGCTGACCAGTCCAGTTTATTGTCCAGGTGGAGACCCAGATACTTGTAGGTGCTTACCACCTCCACATTGACCCTATCAATGGGGACTGGTAGCAGAGTGGGCTTGGACCTGCGGAAATCCACCACCATCTCCTTGGTCTTTGAAGTGTTGAGTTGAAGATGATTGCGTTTGCATCATTGCACAAAGTCCTCCACCAGGCTCCTGTACTCCTCCTCCTGCCCGTTCCTGATACACCCCACAATGACGGGGAACATATGTTGGAGAATAATTGTATTGCTGAACTGCCAGGTTCAAACCAGACCTGCATAAGTTTTGCTTTGATCTGATTCCTGCAGTAGGACTGTTCATGAATCGTCAACATATTAGGCTACTTATTCACGTAGACTGTTCTTATTAAATTAATAGTGTCTGGCGATGTTATTATCTAGTTCCTGTTCATGTTACTGTTGTTGACATAACCTATTTACACTGTGGCCTTTCCTGTTCATTGTTCAGTCCCCCATTGATTATCTCTGTCTGTCTCTGCACAGAGGAGTACGCAAAAACACTGGCACATTATCATAACAAATTGCTGTATAGAGTTGTTATAGGCATGGTATAATATAATATAGTGTAATAATATAGTGTACCATGGATGAAGGAAGAGTCTATTCAATATAGGTCCCTCCCATGAATGTGTTTTCACTTTCACTTACATTGTGAGATGCAGCATTTGGCTTTTGGCTGTGTTGTAAGAACTAAGTTAAGCGAGGAAATGGGAGAGGAATACAGCCCCAGACCACTTGTTATTGATTTATTGCACCTAAGACCAGTAGACCCTTACCACCTGCTTTTATACAATTATTTATTTACTGTAAGCTCTCATCCAGTGCAACTTACAGTAAGGATGTTATTTGTCCTAGGCATGCTTCCAGAGTATTTGCGCCATCATCTTTGTGCTGTTAGTGTCTTGCTCTTTCAGTTAAGCAACACTACACGTTTGGTCCTCATTTATTGGTTTGACAGATTCTGTCAAACCAATAGAAGCGGGCTGAAATTATCTGAATAAGTATTGCTAAATATCATACACATAAATATAAACATGTGCCCCTATCGCTCTCTGTCTCTCTCTCTCTCTCTCTGTCTCTCTGTCTCTCTCTCTCTCTCTGTCTCTCTCTCTCTCTCTGTCTCTCTGTCTCTGTCTCTCTCTCTCTCTGTCTCTCTCTCTCTCTGTCTCTCTGTCTCTCTCTCTCTCTCTGTCTCTCTCTGTCTCTCGCCTCCCCAGCAGCAGCAGCAGCAGACGTGGAAGCGTGGAGGAGGCTGGGGGGGGAGAGGATGGTGAGCCGCAGCCAGGCCAAGTACGAGCTGATCCAGGAGGTGGGCCGTGGCAGCTACGGCGTGGTGTACGAGGCGGTGGCGCGGAGCTCGGGCGCCCGCGTGGCCGTCAAGAAGATCCGCTGCCACTCGCCGGAGAACGTGGAGCTGGCGCTGCGTGAGTTCTGGGCACTCAGCAGCATCCAGAGCCAGCACCCCAATGTCATCCACCTGGAGGAGTGTGTGCTGCAAAGGGACGGCCTCGCGCAGCGCATGAGTCATGGCTCCAGCTCGTCACTGTATCTAGAGGTGGGGGACAGTGTCTTTATTGTTTATTGGGCGTTTCAGTGTTTATATGTGTGAGCTGGGTGTGGTGTGTGTGTGTGTGTGTGTGTGTCGTATACCTGGAGGAGTGTGTGCTCATCACTGTACCTAAAGGTGGGTGACCGTAGGGTTATTGTGTGTGTTTTGCTGGATATGTACTTTATGTGTGCATGCATGAGTGATGCTCAAGGTCCTCTCTGTACTAGATGGGCTGAGATCTCAGCATGGTGTGTCAGCTGTCAGTTGACCGTTTTATGCTGTTTTTCTTCTCTTTTGATTAGAGCAAGTGGTTTGTGTATTAAATTATTCATTATTCACATTTAAGAGTGCTCTTTGAGGGCCTCAACAAGAATAACTAGAACTTACTATCTGTATGGACCTGGCAGGCAGGCAGACAGACAGACAGACAGACAGACAGACAGGCAGACAGACAGGCAGACAGACAGGCAGACAGACAGGCAGACAGACAGGCAGGCAGACAGGCAGACAGGCAGACAGACAGGCAGGCAGGCAGGCAGACAGACAGACAGACAGACAGACAGGCAGACAGGCAGGCAGACAGACAGGCAGACAGACAGGCAGACAGACAGGTCTACTGCTCCGTTTTGCAGGCAGCTGTCTATTTGTATAAGCATGGAACCGAACAAGCGAATTCATGACCAGTGTTACCAGTGGACAGTGAGGGCGCGTTACGGTCCGTGTGCCGGGCGGAACGTTCCTGCCTGCCACACAGCTGCCTGCCCTGGCAGTTAACACCGCCAGGAAACAGGAAGTAAGGCTTGAAGAGGCCTGGGAGGGACCTGACCACTGTTATTATTAAGTGGCTTTTTTGTACCCGATGCTCTGCCTGATAAGTCGTTGAGGCTGCAATTCAGACCTGCTGACAGCTGAGGTGTGTGTGTGTGTGTGTGCGCGCGCTTCACAGTACACTTTATCTCTGTGCCTTTTCTATGGGTGTGTTATGAGTGTTTATCCTGTTTGTTTATCTTTTTGCGCAGACTCGGTCACTGTGTATGTAGAAAGGTGGCGTGCAGATGTGTGTTATCTCTTGTTGTTATCTTCACACTGCACTGTCCCTCACTGACAAATCCAGACTCATGTGACCACTGGGTGATGATTGAGCACATTCCAATACCACACACACACACACACACACACACACACACACACACACACACACACACACACACACACACACATACATGCACACATAGTGCTCCTTTCTGCCCTTGACAGACACACTCTGTCCTGCCTCTCCAAATCTCTCCCTTATGTTGTGATCAACAGCTTAGAGCGGTGTCACAGCTGGTGTGTTTTTCATGGCCCAGGATGTGGTGTGTGTGTGTGTGTGTGTGTGTGTGTGTGTGGCTCAGTGTTTCCCGTTTGCGGCATCAAATTGCCTTGTTGGCGCTGGTGGTAAACACACACTCCTGTGCGGCGGAGGCTGTGACGTGACGTCACAGGTCCAGATGGCCAGGAGCTGTGATGTTAATTGTGACCTGACCGCGCTGCAGGTGGGGCAGGGGTGGTCAAGTGGTTGTGCGCAGTGGCAGGTGTGGACTTTGAGTTTGACTGGGCTGATAAGATGATTAACCTATGACCTCATTAGGCTGCCAGGAAGTTGCTGTAGGAGTGCACGGTCTTGTCTGCAGCTGTGTGTGTGTGTGTGTGTGTGTGTCTGTCTGTCTGTCTGTCCCTGTGCATGCACGTGGATGATTCAGTGTGTGCATGTGCAACACATATGCCATTGTTCTAGTGTTGGTACATGTGTCCTTGTCAAGTTGCCAGTCAGTTTTGTTGCTCTGTTTCTATGTCAGCAGCGATACCTGTGTGTGTGCGTGTGTGTGCGTGTGTGCGTGCGTGCGTGCGTGCGCGCGTGCGTGTGTGCGCGCGTGCGTGTGTGTGCGCGTGCGTGTGCGTGTGTGCGTGTGCGTGTGCATTTCTTCTTCATTATGTAATGCAGTTATTGAATTGGTGTGTGTGTGTGTGTATCAGCATGTATAGACCTGTATCACACTGCTTTCCTTTTTGGCTGCTCTAGTACTTCTCTCACCTCCTCATTCCCTCAGACAATCAATCTTTCTTTCACTCACTCACTCACACTCTCTCTCTCTCTCTCTCCCTCTCCTTGTGTCCTGCTGTGCCTTTCTTTCCTCTTTCTCCATGGATCTGTCTTCTTTCTCTTTCTGCCCTCTCTCTCTCTCTTTCTCTCTCTCTCTCTCTCTCTCTGGGTATCTGCATTTCTCTCTCTCTCGACATCTTCCTCTTGTCATACCCTAGGTCTTTATCTCTCACTTTGTCTACTCTTCTCTGACAGACAGAACTATGAGAGAAGACCAACATAGGCTGGCCCGTGTGTCCGTGTCCGTGTCCGTGTCCGTGTGTGTGTGCAGTATTGCGTGTGTATGTGTGTGTGTGTGCAGTTGTGCGTGCGTGTGTGTGTGTACGCGTGTGTGCAGTTGTGTGTGTGTGTGTGTGTGTGTGTGTGTGTGTGTACTGCCTCTCAGTGCGGAGGCACGTGGGCCTTTGTCCATCAGCTCGTTAAGCTCTCCACCGCGCACCGCTTGGCTGCTCTCCCAGAACCCTTTGTTTACACTTTTTCTTTTTTACTCTTCTCTGTCTTTCTCTCCCCCCTTCCCTTTAACCACCACCACTCCATTCTTCCTCTCTCTGCCATGTTCTTCTGGAGAACCCCTGCAGAAATACAAATGATTATGGTGGGGGATGACAACCCAGTAGTGTGGTTGCTGTTCATTGAATCCGCACATTCATTTTGCTTGGGGGGGGGGGGGGGGGGGTGTTCCTTTATCAGCTCTGTGTTAAACAATTTGCAGTCCAATTTGTGAAGCAGACTGCCTTTTAAACACTTTGATGTGTGTATGTGACATTCAGAATGCCCAATTGGTAAAGCAGACTGACTTTTAAACGTGTATGCGTGTGTTTGCGTGTGAAAAGAAACGTTTAAATGTTGGCCGAGATTCATGGCTCTGGCTCTGGAGCGGACACGGCAGCGAGCAGCTTTGTAGTCATCACCTCACAAGAAAGACCACAACATCCTGCCTGCCCGGCCGCCTCTCGCACACACAGCCAACTTCTCTTTTCATTTTCTAGCGCAGTCAGAGAGCTTTGTGCTCGGTGGCTTTTGCGTAATGTATTACAGTCAGTGACACATGCTCGGGAGAGATAGTTGTGTGGACACTTTCATTTGATTCCTCCACACCTTCCCTTTTCCGCTCTCTGTTCCTCCCCCACTCTTTCTCCTCTCTTGTAATTTCCTCCTGTGGCTTCTCAGCTTCAGTGAATGCTTGGCCCGTCTGACTGGAACCACTTTGATTTGGAGTCTCTGCACATGGAACTGTCTTGTCCTTGATCCCAGTAGACAATGTTTTTTCCCCATCAAAATCAGAAGAACCTTACTTCATTTGGCCAACACTTTTAACCAAGGCGACTTATGTAAACTGTTACAAGAGCCATTCTCCCCAGAGCAACTTGCCCTCAACTTTTCAGGCCCATCTCCTTAGCCACAACGCCACCACCTTACCTTACCTTAGTCTCGTAACTGTTTGCCTCTCATCAGGTGCTAGTTTGAGCGTAGCATCCTACATACATCCTACATCCTTGTAGCATGTATATTTGAGGTATTTTATGCAGCCACATACCTATTTATTGTCTTTCTCTACAGTTTAGCCTCTTCATTCTAAAAGATTGGCCATAGGTTCAGCTGACAAAGCAGTATACTCATAGGGCCTTCATGACATGTCGGATATTTGGAAATCCAGACGTCCGACTTGAAAGTAAGGTCGGGTTGGATTTTATGCTTGGAGAATTTGTGCGGAACTCTTGTGCTCCAAGGTACCCGACTTGACGTCACGATCATGCTTCCCAACCACGGTGCCCTCCCTTGCAACAACACGAGCCAAACCTCACTCTCATTACAATTAGGAAAGGCTATTTATCACTAAATTAAAAGGACATTAAAAGGACATTCTCCTTGCTCAACCACAGTAAGCAGTTCTAATAACTTATTTATATGTTTCCTGTAAGACAGCATAAAAGCATGATCATGTTACTGCAGGAATCCATACTTGTTTTCCTAGCTGATCTTATGAACATGTTTTTTTGGAGTCGTGTCCTCCTAGTGTACGGTCACCAACTCAGACGCTTTAGAAGGCAGATGTAGGTGATGATTGAGATGCAAATTAAACACACCGGATTACCAGTCACCAACTTAAAGGTGCTCTAAGCGATGTTGGGTAATGTCACTTCTGTTGACATTCAAACAAAACAGAGAGCTATCTTGCTACTCCCTCCCCCTCCCTCAAGTGCAATTGAATCTCTTCGGAACGTGCATCTCGTCGGTGATTGGCTGGAACAGTTTATGTTTTTATGGTCCAGGCTGGACCAAGTTGTTTTTGTTACCGTTTTTGGAGCCTGGGCTGTCCACAGAGACTGTGTTGTTTTACAGTGTATTCAGGGCACAGGCAGCTAGCGGATGGTGATGTTGTTAGCTGTGTGTGACAAAAAATGTTTTAGCTTAGAAACCGCGTAACATCGCTTAGAGCATCTTTTAAAGCACTCAAGGGTTAAAAGGGAGCTCGTCTTGCAGCCCAAGGCTCTCTTTCAGCAAAGCAAAGCTTCTACTCAGGGCCCCATTTAAAAAGTGACGGAGAGGAATGAATAAGAAGCCGCCCCGCCTTGTGCCGTGAGCACAAAAGGATGAGTGTCTAGCTCGGGGATTCAGAAGAGATCTGGCGCGGATGCTCAGATGTCTGTTTGTGATGGCTCGTCATCTCCCGCTACCGCATAGGGATTCCTTTGATGTGTCTTATTTTATTTTTGGGAGGTGCAATGAGGTGGCAGCTAAATTAAGCGATAATCTTATGAATCAGGTTATCAGATGCAGGACCTTTTAAAAGTGGGTTTTTAGAAATGGGATTCATCCCCCCCCCCCCTTTATTCCCTCCATTAGCTGTCATGCTGAGGTGGAACGTTGTCTGCACAGAGCCGGCTTCGGAGTTTAAACCCCCCTGCTGTTTTTCTGTATGACTGTGTTTTGATGCGTTGTGTAAGAGCGTTGCCTAGGTATGCATCAGTGTTGACAGCTGTTTGCAACATGCTCAGAACTTAACAATGACGCTCGTAAAACTTGGTTACAGCTTTAGACAGCTGTGTGACTTTAACTTATGCTTATCTTTGTCTTCTGTCTCCTCTCTCTCTCTCTCTCTCTCTCTCTCTCTACCCCTTTCTTTTTCCCCTTCATCTCTTTCTGTCCTCAGCCAACTTATGATGTGGCATTATAAGGAAGGGAGGCTAACAATTGTGGTTTTCAACTAATGATATTCATTGATGGTGATTTATTATGTTGCGTTGATGGTGATACTGATTACATTGTTTTTAAACTGCTTTTTTTCTCTCTGTCTGTTTGTCTTTCTCCCCCTCTCTTTCTTTCTTTCTCTTTCTTTCTTTCTTTCTTTCTTTCTTTCTTTCTTTCTTTCTGTCTCTTTCTCTCTCAGCTGGTGGAGACGTCGCTAAAGGGTGAGATTGCCTTCGACCCACAGTGCGCCTACTACCTGTGGTTCGTGATGGACTTCTGCGACGGCGGTGACATGAACGCCTACCTGCTGTCGCGCAAGCCCAGTCGCCGCACCAACACCAGCTTCATGCTCCAGCTGGGCAGCGCTCTGGCCTTCCTGCACCGCAACCAGATCATCCACCGTGACCTCAAGCCCGACAACATCCTCATCTCGCAGGGTCGCACCCCGGCTGGCTCGCCAGAGCCCACGCTCAAGGTGGCCGACTTCGGCCTGAGCAAGGTGTGCTCGACGTCGGGCCTCAACCCCGAGGAGCCGGCCAGCGTCAACAAGTGCTTCCTGTCCACAGCTTGCGGCACTGACTTCTACATGGCGCCGGAGGTGTGGGAGGGCCACTACACAGCAAAGGCGGACATCTTTGCGCTGGGCGTCATCATCTGGGCGATGGTGGAGCGCATCACCTTCGTAGACGTGGAGACGCAGAAAGAGCTGCTGGGCAGCTACGTGCAGCAGGGGGGCGAGATCGTGCCGCTGGGCGAGGCGCTGCTCGAGAACCCCAAGATGGAGCTGCTCATCCCGGCGCGCAAGAAGAGCATGAACGCCAGCATGAAGCAGCTCATCCGCGAGATGCTCTCGGCCAACCCCCAGGAGCGGCCCGACGCCTTCGAGCTGGAACTCCGTCTGGTGCGCATCGCCTGCCGCGAGCTCGACTGGGACACATGATGGTGGGCAGGTGCATGATGGGAAGGCGAAGGACTACTGAGTGCACACCACACCGCACAGCACAGCCCACTCGACTCCGACCCAGACATAAACCCTTTAAGGACTTTGGGTTTAGTTTCGACGTTTTTTTTTTCTCTTTTTTTTTCTTTTGTTTGTAAAGAAGTTAAAGCAATGCGAAGCAACGCCGAACAAATCAGGACTGGGGACTGGTGACGTTAACCAAGAACAGTTACTTGCACTTGAAGAGTGCAAAATTCTTTCTCTCTTTTTTTTTGGATTTTCCTTGTTTTTTTGGTTTGTTTACAAAGACGACAATAAAACAAAACACAATCACCCACCAACCACTGGGTGCAGGTATCTATGCATCCTTTTACTAGCTGGTTTGGGGGGGTTTTTTTTGGTAACATTTTTTTTCTTGTTTTATATATCAAGGGAAATGTAAGAAATCTATTTGTCCTTGACATTTCTTTCTTGTAGTTATGTGACCAGAATAGCGATGTGTGGCGTTTACCACGGCGACTGTTCCTAAGGTTACCCTGTAAGCACAGTGTTTTCTGCAGGCTTTCAGATGAGTGCTGGCCGACGCCTTCGCTTTATCTTACTCTTCAGGAATTATCCGCATCACGTTTTCCACCTCGTCCTCGTCGCTGTCTTGAGGGGGATTGGATTGCACCAGCACCCTTCCACTGTTACACCCACCCCTGAAAAAAAAATCTGTTTGATCTCGTCGGCACGCCTCGAAGCATGGGGATTTAATTAGCAGAGTTGGAATGCCGCCTGGCAAAAGCAAACTTCTGACGGGTCCTCCCCTGGCATCTCTTGTTCCTCTCCTCCTCTCTTCATCTCTCTCTGCTCTACTGGGAACCTTCCTTATTTCCTCCCTTGGCCCCCGAGTCTGACAGCCCCCATTGACTGCACATGTCTCTGGACAGCCCTGAGGTTTCTTGTTTTCTCTGTCTCCGGTTGGCTCTCACGTCTGGTGCTAACGTCACCTCTGATGCAACTCCGTATACACAGGGAAAAATGCCTCTTTTCTTGACGCACTTGACCAAAATCTCCACCGCTTACCACAAGCCAATGGCATTCAAGTGGTTGGTCTGTGCTAATCTTCCGTGATCATTATGGGCTGCGATTTCTGTCCGCCAGTTAGTTTTTACTGGATGGGTCATCATGATGTAATTTTACTGTTTTTACTGCTGTTGCCAGACTCTCTTGAAAACATCTGATTCTGTAGTCAGGTTGCCAGTGGAGTTTAAACTGTATTTTCTGTGCTAGGAGTGAGTGTACTGTTAGCAGGCTCCTGACTCTAAATTGACATTTTGTTACTAGTTGCATTAAAGTAAGTATCAGTGCAAACAGCCATTAATACATGTCTTTAGTCCCTACGTACAAAAAAAAGCACAGAGCAGTATCTGTGCAGGCAGAAATAAAATATGCTGCTGATTTTTATTTCATTTGAATTTTTTGTTTGATTTAATTTTTACAAAACACCTCTCATTCTTGGGATAATTAAAGGGGTGTGTTATCACTTCAGAGAGTGGTAGACTTGCAAGAGGCAGTAGAACAACACAAAACCTTTTGAATTGATTGGACCGGGGTCAGATTTTGGCCAGACCTGTTCTAGAGTCTTCCGAAAAGTCCCGTGGGAAGAGAACGTGCGGGACCAGGCCCCCTGCAGTGTAGGCTTTGGATGTGACCTCGCCTGGACACAGGCTGCTTGGGCTAGTGGAGCAAGTAACCTGCACGCTCTAATAACTGCTCCACTTTTTGCCGGCTGAAGTGTGTGTGTGTGTGTGTGTGGGTGTGAACAGGGTTAATCTGTGTCGAGGCTAGCAGGTGTTTGTGACCTGTGCTTTTCCTCTGGCCTTGAGCCAGTCCTGTGATCTGGGTTGAACCCATAGAGCGGAGTGACTGAGGGAGGGAGGGAGGGGTGTGGGCGGGGTTGGCTGAGTTTTGTGTCTCTTGATTTGGACAGAACACAGATGCAGTGATGTAAATGTTTTAACGAATCGCCTAACGAGAGAATTTGAGGAATTTTGCTCCCCTCCACTAATGTAATTAAATTCCCTGAAAGAAAGATGGGAGAAAAGGGGTTGGCAGGCGTCATGCTGCTTACTGAAGGGAGCATAGAAGCCCTTATTGTTGCCTAAACATCCACTTCTCGAGTTTCAGGCCCAAGTGTGTTGCCTTGCAGAAGCCCGAAATTTCTGAACTTGAATCTGCAAACTTGAAGGATCGATCAGTGTGTGTGTGTGTGTGTGTGTGTGTGTGTGTGTGTGGGGGGGTCTGCACTTGAGGGTGAGGGACTTGACAACTTAGCTTAATTTTGTTTTTCTGCCCACAATTTTTTTGATCCTCTTGGTGCACCCATGGCCTCCTATTAGACTCTACTGAAAAGTGCTTTTTAGAGACCGTGTACACACGAGAGAGAAGAGAGAGATGGTCAACTGAGACAGGTGACACACACAGACATCACATGTTTCTCACCTTTTTTGAAAGGACTGCACACAAGATGAGAAACCACCACTGTCCTCACATTCTTACACACACACACACACACACACATACCTTTTCATACACAGCAAACCTCTGGGTGCCGAGGCGTCGTCAATTTTGGACACTTGATGCTGCTGAGGTGAAGTTGATCTCACTGTGTAACCCCCCTCCCCCCTCTCCACACACACACACACACACACACACACACACACAGACACCTTATGGCACTCGATCCCACTGGTAATCCCTTTCGCCACGCTTCTGACAGCTCCACAGTAAGCCTGTTAGGTTGTCACAGCAGCTGGCAAAGACAAGCCCGGGGGGGCAAAATACCTTTCAGGTCAACATCTTTTTCTACCAGCTCTACTCTAGTGGGAATGAGGGGTGGGCCTCTCAATTCTGTTCAGCAGCAGCAATATTTTTTAGTCTGGAAGGAGGGGGAGGTGGGGGAAGGGCATGTTGTTTCCCAAAAAAAGACACACACACACACCACACTAATCTCTCAATATTTAATGCAGTAGATGCAGATTTCAGGGTCACTTTACTCTTCCTGTTCGTCTTGCCTTGGTGCTCTTGACAAATGGTCAACACCAGCAAAAGCACAACACCTGCTCTACACACACAATCCTGGAATGTTTGCATGGAGGCTTGCCTTTACAGGAGTGCTGACAGGATTAACTTGTAATCTACAATAGGGCCACAGGAGAGATGGGTGTACATCATGCTTGGAGAACCAAACTGTTGTTTTGCATTTGCCTTTTTTTCTTTGCTTTATTTCTCTCTCTCTCTCTTTTTTTGAGGTTAACTGAATTTATGCCTTATTTCTTAATTCCCTGCCCATGTAAGCACTTGATGTATGGAAAAAAAAAAAAAAACGACTGTGCACTTAGCCTAGAGCAGTGGACCGTAGAAGGAAATTGTGTTTTTTCTCTCTTTAGCCCGTAATCTTATAGGGCAGATTGTGTTTGAGTAGGTCCACCTTGTTCCGAGCGTACTAAATGACACGTGTATATGAAAGTGCTGTCAGTATTTAAGTCGGCCTGTCATACAAGTTGACTTCACGCCCTATCCCCCCCCCCCCCCCCCTACTTTGCTTCTTTTAAACACTTGTGTGATTGAACACAGTGGAACTGCACGGTGACGAGGCCAGCCACTAGACTAGACCGAGTATTCAGTCTCAAAAGTAGGTCATTATCATCTCTTTGCCCCGGAGGCTGCTGGGAGATGGACGAGGCTGCGGGGAAAGTTGATGTGAGGACACATGGGCTGTTTCCGAGATGGCATACTGCACACTGCTCGTATGCTGATTTTAACAGCATTTCTGCATTTCGGATACAGCCATGGGGACTCTCTGCACATCCCCACGAGCTAGAGCCTTTCCATTAAGTCCTTATTTAGTAAACCAATCAGGATTTTTGGCAAAACCTCAAGCCATGGTCCTCAAAATACATGATTATTAATCTTCAAAAATGATTTGCACTTTGAAGATTCCTAATCTTTTGTATTCATAGACTTTCTGTGGTTTGATTTGATCCCATTTTTGTATAAACTGTACAGGGGTTGTATAGATTGAAGAAAGTGTAAAAGATGGGGATTTTTCCCCCCCTCTTTATTTTGAGGGGTGACATCATGGATTGGACCATGATTCAATCTGACATTATTGCTGTGGTGGGTTTGGTTTTCCTGATTTGTTTTTTGTGTGTGCGCACAGACAACTTTTTACAGTTTTCTTTCCAGTCTTGTATAAATGAGTCAATGAATTGCCATTCAGAATGCGATGTGGTGTGCCTGTACTGTTGGTAATTGTCTGTGTCCATTGGCTGCTTGTTTGTCCTTTACCCCCCCCCCCCATCCCCCCGGTCCGTCCGTCCGTCCGTCTATCTCCACCCACTGGAGTGGGCCCAGCCGACTTTTCCACTAC
This sequence comes from Alosa sapidissima, assembly GCF_018492685.1. Classification (NCBI taxonomy): domain Eukaryota; kingdom Metazoa; phylum Chordata; class Actinopteri; order Clupeiformes; family Clupeidae; genus Alosa; species Alosa sapidissima. The sequence goes on from NC_055977.1 coordinate 26,204,953, forward strand.
CTCCCAGCACTCAGTAGAACTTAACACTGTGGGCAGAATTGGACCCAGTAGTATAAACACAGTCATAAACACACAAAATCCCATTACATGTTTCAGTAGAAGTTGGCTCAGTTCAGTTTTCTGGTTTCATTATTTTTCGGTCATTGGGTCCAATAGAAGCAGCAGCAGCAGCAGTACCATGAGCAGTGGATGACCAAAACCATCACTGTGTCAGGAAAGTGTCGTGTTGAGTTGTTGAATGCATCACCCACTGGCTGCTCAACCAGGATTGCATTGGTTAAAAGATCCCAATGCTGAGAAGGGGTCTGGTTCTACATCTGCTGTATGGATGTGTAATGGCTGCAGCCACGACTGCGGGAATGTAATGGTCAAGTTGTAATATGGTTGAAAAGAAGAAAAAAAAAAACATTAAAAACTGTCAGACAAAACTTTCTTCTTTTTTTTTTAAAGAATGGATTTTCTTTTGGAGTCAGTGTAAAATATTTTGAGAATAATTGAAATTTATCAAAAGCAATGTTGTAAATGAATGTGTAATTTATTGTTGCTTTTGCTTTATAAATAAATAAATAAACAATCATGGACTTCACTTGTAATGAATCAGTGATTAGGCCTAGGCTACTTCTTGAAATCATCAAGAACAAGAACATATTTGATTCCTATGGTAACTAACAGAGAAGTTCACCGTACTTACTGTGGTAAATGGCAAAGTATTGTCTGCAGACATGCTGCATTGCAATATAATGTATGTACAAGAACAATGATGGGAGTTAACGGTGACACCCAGGCTCTTCTTGCTTTACGACCTTACGTCAGTCACCACTGCGTGGCATATTCTCACAAACGTGACGTTAATGGGTTTAGTAAAGGCCAGACTGGACAGGCTAAATCACTTTAATGCAATGTCCTAAAAAGGGATGAAGTCATGATGACCATGGGACATTTTTATACAGTAAGGATTTATTGTATTTACATTTTATATTTAGCCTATGGTGATCAAAAGGCGAAGCAGATTTTGGATAAGAGGTCACAGCAGTAGCCTAATGAAATACTGCTCGTGACAGGTGTTGATCATTACCAGCAGGAGCTATTTCTTTTACAAGCTCTCCGTGGTGTTGCAATATCTGTTGCATTGCAAAATCAAAATGTGGTTGCAGTGACGGAAATCATGTTTTATTAGCCTTTTAATCACATTGGAATACTTGAATAATCAACTCCAGCATGTTTCACTTGAGCTTAAATACGATGATATAGTTAATACTAGTTGATAGGCTTATAGCCTACTCAAATAGGTAGACTGCTATGTTTCTTATTTAGGATACGTACTAAACGCCAATAACTTAACCTCTCAGAAAGCGTTGGACTCGATCACGTGTCCAAAGTAAATGCGAATGATTGGTGAATTAATCAGAGCTGCTAATTTGCTACAGGAGAGCATCAAGACTGCGGATAAGACATATCGGCCTTGGTTTAAGCTCGGATGGGCATTGAATGCAAACTATAGTTGAATGTGTAACGTCTAATAGGCAATCATATCATATTCCACATGGGTAGTCAGGGTAAGTTGTAGC
>NC_055977.1:26211520-26226520 GCF_018492685.1 Alosa sapidissima
TATGGATGCTAGTTTACTAATCATGTTGATTTAATAAAACAGCTTGAAAAACAGCTGAGTGTGCCCACTTTGTGCCCGCCTGCAGCCCATGGCACCTTCCTGGGCCACATCCGATTGGAGCCGCACAAGCCCCAGCAGGTGCCCATCGACTCCACCATGTCGTTCGGGGCCTCGACGCGTGTCTACACCCTCCGCGAGAAGCCCCAGAGTCAGCCGAACGCGGCAGCGGGAGACGCCAAGGGGGTGGAGGACGAGGAGCTGAAGGGACTCCTGGGGCTGCCGGAGGAGGAGACAGAGCTGGAGGTGAGCACGTGGAGGAAAATAGTGGACGTAAAATAGCCAGTTTGAGAATGCGCTTGATGGAAAAGTGTGTGTGTGCGTGTGTTTGGGCAGGGGATAATCTGCATTGTAAGAGATGCAACCACCAACATCAACATCAACATCAATCAAAACCATTCATTGTCAAGATTTAAACTAAATGCTAAATGTACTATGTCATTTATAACAGTGTTTCTCAAAGTGTGGTCCGGGGACCACTGGTGGTCCGCAAGCTATCCCAAGTGGTCCGCGAGCAGACGTGGTAAAATATAATATAGATGAGTTGTATGCAATATTGAACCAACTTGTATGTAAATCCAAACAGTTCTGTCACACTGTCTAGGTAGGATATGCCAGTTTAAATCATATGAATCCTCTGACACAATAAGCAAAGTGCAAAGACAATAAGCAAGGTGGTTCAGTGAGTAGGCCTATTGTGTAGGCTAATATACTGTTGAAGTAGGTCTAATCTTTTTTTTTTTAGCTAGGTGGTCCGTGCGTTTCTTTTTTATTGGTTAAGTGGTCCTTCGTCTGAAAAAGTTTGAGAAACACTGATTTATAACATCTCATGTCCTTTACATTAATTGCACCATTACCCCCCCCCCCCCCCTCCAACACACACACACACACACACACACACACACACACACACCTTACCCTACCATACACACACACACAAACAATATACCTTTTCAATTACTACTTTTAATTTATTCTTTAAAGATGAGCTGGCTCTTGAGCACAATAATTTCATTACTTATAATTTTTTTAATAACTCTATAATTATAATGACCATAAACTACTTGAACTTGATCATTGTAAATCAAATTAAATTGCTTCTCGTCTATGCAAACGTGCCTTTATACAGATTAATTAAAAAAAAAAAAAAAAAACGTTACAAAGATACTGCATCAATTCGTAATGTATTCCATTATTACACTATGTCCTTCGTAGCCTGTTGTCTTTTTTTAGCTATTTATCTATCTATTTATCTCTCATCCTTTGCGGTACTCATGTAGTGCTATCTTCTCACCAACACAGACCTGTCACTCATCAGCCGGTCACCATAGTCACTGCAAGCAAGCTCGTAGCAACGGAGCTCTTACCTAAGGAGTTATCATTTTTCCTTACTAAAAGTTGGTCTTAGAAAACTCTTAGTTAAAAACCTTTAGTGCAGTTTAGAAGTACTTTTAAATGCTCCGCAAATAGGCGCTGATATGACTGCATTGTCACTTGCCATGCACATCAGCGGCAACATTTTTAACTGACAAGCAATGGATAAACTATGGATGTTATTGAGTGGCGCCGTCAAAAATAGAACTGAATTGTAATCGACATGGCGACAGCAGCAAAGTTTGACACTGGTTTGTGGGGTTGTATTGAAAACAATAAAATCTCAAACTTATATTGGCGCTAATGTGCAAAGCGTGTCAGCTGTAAGATAAAATGCTTTATGAATAAGCTGGTTATGATTTGAAAATAGATAATTATCGGCCTCCATATTTTAGCCACAGAAGACTTTTTTTCTGCACAGGGATAGAAATGTTCTGTGCAAAGTTTATGTAGAAAGTTGAGTACTAGGGCTGATCAGCTTTCTTTCTCTTCCACTCTCTGTCAGAATCTGACTGAGTTCAACACAGCCCACAACAAGCGCATCTCCACCCTGACCATCGAGGAGGGCAATCTAGACATCCAGCGGCCCAAGAGAAGGCGGAAAAGCTCCAGGGTGTCCTTTAGCGAGGACGAGGAGGTCATCAACCCGGGTACGACAGGGCACATATGCTCCCCTCAGTCAACAGTAACACACACACACACGCACACAGACAGACATGCACACGCACACAGACAGACATGCGCGCACACACACACACACACACAGACAGACAGACAGACAGACAGACAGACACACTACCTTGTATGGCATTTTTTTATTTTAGTAGTGTACTAGTGTAATCCCAGCACTTCAATAACAGAGCACAGATCTTGACCTGTAAAGCCCAGCTTCCCTACATTCTACCAGTACACTGTGAGTACACTGGGAGGTATGCGGCCATTTGCCCGTCTCACTCTGGTCTGTCAGCATTGTTCTAGTAGAGCATCCATCTGCAGTTTTCAGCTGATGCTCCAGAATGGTCACATAGCCAAAAAAGATACTGCTTCCAAAGCACTGTGTCAGCAGCTAAACATCGCTGCAGTGAGCCAGCCTCGAAGAACAACTTTGATAAGAGATCCTCCTCAGGTTCTCCTCCAGGGACAACAACAACCTGTAATAATGCTCTTTAGTCTTATTATTTAGTTTTTGTGTCCATTAAAAACATGATCGCCTATGCAATGAATCTGCTAGACAATACAGTGATGCACTTGGCACTTTGAGCCTGCTACATGTATGAGAACCTGTACATTTGTACAGAACTGTTACCTGTTGCCAAATACTAATACCCAAGGCAGTAGTTGAGGTATTTTCACTTGCATAAGTGCTCCTTAATCTCTCATTCCTCTCCTGTCTGTGCTTGCTGCTCTGGGCTGAAGTGCTGCTGGCTGTTGAGGTGGTTGTTTATTCGCGTGTAACGGTACATAGAGGTCACGGTTTGGGCTCGTACCCCATTTTGGGCACCACGGTTTAGTATTAGTTTGATTCAGCGGCAAAAAAAAGAGAGGGGTAAAAACAAAATGTTTGGTGCTGGGCCTGATCCCCCCCACCCCCCCAGTCTAGCATTCTTAGACATTGAAAAGACGCCTGAGTGACGCCTGCTCCGATCCCTGTGGCTCCCAAACCTTTGTCCACTCACACCGGACACCCCAGCGCTCTCTCTACAGTCTCTCCACTCACACCGGACACCCCAGCGCTCTCTCTACAGTCTCCCCTCCATCTCTCAGTCCAAGAATGAGAGAGCGCATTAAGTTGATCGATATTTGCACATGTATGGTGTGTTCTCTGTGCCTGCGTATTGAGCCCGTGGTGGCTCAGGAGGAAAACGCTTAAGGTTCCTCATGGTTCCTCATGGTGCGGTGCTGTGATATGAATGATTGAGCCTAAAGACATGTTATCCTCTCAAACTTGCCGAGGTGGCACCCTATGATGTCAGTTCCGTTGTCTTTTAATATTAGTTGTCTCTTAATATTTTTATATCGTAGTGGCTATGAGAGAAATAGAGAGATTTTTTTTTGTGTGTGTATATGTGTGTGTTTTATTATAACTCCTATCTTTGTATCTTTTTTGTTTTGTTTTTGTGTGTGTGCTGTGCGGTCTGCCTCTCTCCCCACAGAGGATGTGGATCCCTCAGTAGGGCGTTTCAGGAATATGGTGCAGACTGCAGTGGTTCCTATGAAGGTAACACTTTAGTCCCATAGGCCGGCTAGATGGGGTGAAATGGGTACCAGCCAAGTGATTTGTATTTTAATCCCTTTAACTGTGGCACTATATATTAAGCTGTGTTGGTCTCTTTCTCTCAACAATGCTTTCAATGCTTTCAAACACACACTACACTACACTACACTACACTACACACATCTCTCACTTTCTCACACTTGCTCACTCTTTCACTCTCTTACACACACACACACACACACACACACACCCTTCTACAGAAAAAGAAGACTGAGGGTGGTGGCGCTCTGGGCCTGGATGACGGCGTTGCGCGGCGGATCCAGAACTTCCCCCTGAGCGCCGGCCTCTACGGCGACCTGCCCCCCACGGCCCACGAGGGCGACAGCCCGCTCAGCGCATCCCAGGGCGGCTCGGCCATCCTGGGGGGGCTCCCCCTGCCCTTCCCCAACCCTGCCCCGGAGGTTGACCTCTCCCCCACCAGCGTCCAGCCCCCAGTGGTCCTCACGGCGGCCCAGGGCCCCACGCCGTACACAGGAGGGCCAGAGGCCCTCAACGAGCCCCGCAAGAAGAAATACGCAAAGGAGGCGTGGCCTGGGAAGAAGCCCACCCCCTCACTGCTGATCTGAGCACAGTCGTCATGGTGTCCTTTGAACACTATGGGGCATGTTGGGAGGCCTGTGTGTGTGTGTGTGTGTGTGTGTGTGTGTGTGTTTTGAAGAAAGGACCTTTGGGCTTTTGGACTTCTTGGAAAGATGTGCTGAGAGACTTTGTGTGAAATCCGTTTGCGGTTTTTGTTTGTTTGTTTAATTTCGCCGCCTGACGACCCCGTCCTGGTTTTCCATGTTTTTGTTTTGATATCTTGTGTCTAACTTAAGTAGGAGTTTTTTGAGGCTGTGAAATATGAAATTTGCTCTTGTTTTTTTTTTATTTTTTATTTAATTTCCTGACAGGACTTGTTAGGAAGCAAGTCGAGTCGATAGTCGGAACACTCACACTGAAAGTTTAAATTAACTAAAAGACTACTCTGTCTGCCTGCCTGCCTATGTATAAATTCTAAGATTATTACAGCAGTGCTTCTGAACATTACCGTAAGAAAGCGTGGTTCTTGTAAATGAAAGTTTCTAACAGTGTAAAGCTTTGCCAGATATAGACAATCCACATATTACAAAACATGTTGGGTGAATTCATCTGTTCACCTCTTGTTCATCTATTCACCTCAATTGTTTGTTTTGTCAGCCTTCACCATAAGCTTTGTTGGACTCTTTTATGCTTAGCTGTCTATAGGGGACACCTTACTGTTACTAAGTACAGACTGCTTGACCTTTGACCTTTGTTTATATGAATTAATGAGACATGTCATCCTTACAAACTTGGTGAGGTGGAGCCCTATGATATCAGTTCGGTTATAGTTGTCCCTTTTTTATATTTTTATATCAGAGGGGTTATGAGAGAGAGAGATAGACAGAGAGAGAATTGCTATGTGGTTGGGGGGGGGGGGGGCAAAGGTGTCTTGCGATAATGTTTTATTATAACTCCTATCTTTGTTTGATAACTTTTAAAATAATAATAATAATAAAAAAAGTAATCCCTCTTGTTCGTAGCGGCTGTTTGACAAACGGAATGGCGAGGAGATTTTTCAGAAGCTCTCTCCAGGGACCCATTCTCTCTGAGGTGTCATCCTGCTGTTTAATGCGTGCCGTACTACGCTATTTATTTTATTTTTATTTATTTTTTAAAAGCAGCTTTTTAAAAGGCGTTGTAATCCAACATGAAGGAACCAAGAGTGGTGGGAAGCTGGTAGCTAATCAGTGCTTGCTTCAGTTTTCTGGGTGGTTATCAAACTCAGGCAGACAACAAGCGACAGGCATGCCTTTTTGCACAGCGTGCTGTGCTGCATTTCAAACTGTGTGACACTTTCTGGAGATAAGAGGGAGCTGTGGGTCTTTGTAGTTACTGTGTCTGTGTTTCAGTTGGTTAAGATGTCTCTGTCTCGCTTGGCAAAGATGGAAATGACAGACAAAGGGTGCACTAATAGAGATTTCATTAGTTAGGTAATGCAATCATTACTTTGGTCATTCATTTTGCTTGTCCACTAGGGGGTGACATGTGACAGAATTTGGGTTTGATCAGTTGGCTAGCTAATGAAAATGTCCTGGTCTGTGCTGTTTTCGGGGCTTGGTCCCGTGCTGAGGGGACCGTTGTCTAGAACACTGTGTTCCTCGCAGGAAGACAATTTTTCAGCCTGATTGATAGCTTTCTTATATAATATTAAAAAAAGCAAGTCAAATGAAGAACAAGACGAAGAACATGTATATAATTTATGAATCCAAGACTAGATCTCATGAGGGAAAATTAACATCCGGCCACTGACTACAAGGCTGAGACAAAGTACAGAAACAACTGGCAAGCTTACTCCTGAGAATGAATGCCATTTGCAAAACATTGTGTTGTATTATTATACAAACATATTTTAATAATAGGGAAAAGATAATAAAAACAATAGAAAGAATATACATATAAAAGATGAAATTAAGGTGAAAAATATAGATTAAAATGGCTAAAACACAAAATGATGTACCATAGCTTCTAGTGTTTCAAGCAAAAGCTCAAAGACTTCACTTACAAATGATCAACTCCAGGCTGATGGACTTTGTTCCAGATACAAGTAGTTTATTTCTGCTCTGGTTTGCCTGGCTAATTTATAGGACTCCTAGTGGACCAGTAATTCAGTCTTGATATAAAATCTCACATCTAAGATGAAAACGTCCTACAACTTTGCCATGGCCTCCATGTTGCTCAATCTCTTTCTAAACATTTCTAAACAGGAATATATTTTCATCATTCAAACCATTTATATATAAGTCAAATATAGAAAATGATTCAAGACAAACATTAAGATGGGCAAACAAATTATTGGTTTGTATCAATATTAAAGTTCTGATGGTGCCCAAAGTCACTTGAAACTGTTAAATTGTCGGTGTGCATTTGCAACATGGCAGAAATGTGCTTTAATCTCAGTTGACTATTGTATTTTGACTATAGAGTTTGAGACTAGGGCTCAGAGCTGCTTCGGCTATCAGGACCCTGGACTTGAAATCAGTGCTAAATTTAAAGCTCCTCTTTGTCACGGAATACAGTTATCTCTTTTTTTTACAGAGGAGATTACAGAGCTAATTTCGGTCTTTTAAAGGAGAAGAGAGCCCGCAAAGCATGATTTAGAGAATTAGATCAGAACTCCAAAAGCCCCAAAGATATTGTTAACAGCCTGTGATCTACATTCACATGTGACGTTTTGGTGCACGTATCTATCTAGGTATCGCAGTTATTTGCTTTCTGGAACGCCCCCCCCCCCCCCCCTCCTAAAATACCGATTCTGCTCTGCTTTGCCCCCCCCCCCATTTCCACCATGTGTGGGAGAAAGACACATCCTGTTGGGTAGCTTGAAATCATTGACACTTTTGTGATGGGAATCCCAGAGCAAGCGCCAATTAACACCAATGCCTGACTACCTTGCAGTGCTCATCTATTAATCTCCCCTGATGCCATTTATTCTCACCATTTGCACTGAGCACATTAATCCTTCCTCTGCTTAAACAGCATGCCTTTAGTAAACAAAGGAATGCACATCTCGCCTGGGAAGGACTGAACAAAGCATATGACTGTGTGTTTTGCTGTGCTGTGTTTTTAAGGCAGGGATACTGATTGGCTGGTCAGTCTCAATTTAGCATCCTCCCAGGTACAGCTGACTCTGAATCAGACTAAATCCTAATTTGCTGTGGAATCCTCCAGTGTCTAGAATTAGGCTAAATCTGGGATGAGAATGGGCGTAGTGACAGATCCCCCCACTAGGGGTCTCCCAGGCTCCTCTGTAGGCCCCGCTTGGTTTCCAGAACAGATAAATGGCATCTCATTAATCAAGTCTGCATGAGAGCGCTCAGGTTGCCATGGCAATAATTATCAGAGCTGCCTAATTAACTTTCTCAATTGCTTAATGATATACGACCCTATGAACTCCTTCATTTCTTTTTTCCCTTTCTAATTCAAGTTGTTTTTTCGCCTTCCATTTTTTTTTTTTTCACTTTTCATAGTTAACCCATGACCGCAATTGTATTAGGCATAAAATCAGTACAGATTCACGTTGCCTCAGATGGCCAGTCTGCAACCAAAGGAATACATTTCATAAATGTGGGGAAATATGTTCATATTAAGGAGGAGATGTGTGCCAGAGATGGCAAGGACTCAGAGCTGAGGCAAAAAAATAGGCGTGTTGACAAGCGGGAAGCCGCCGCCAACGTGCGAGTGTGCTCTCGTCCCTCGCCATGACGGAAGATTCCGGGCGCGGTGGCTGACCCTCGGTGACAGATGAGTGAAGGAGGGCACAGAGGCGCTGTCATCGCCAATCGGCGCCGCGCATGTCGCAGCCAGCCAGGCGGAACTCGCCGAAGCACCTGCTGACGCCTCTTCTGCCCCTGTACCTCCCTGTCACAAAATCTTCCCTCTGCCTCACACACACACACTTAAGCAAAACACACACATACACTCACATAAAGACTTAATCTTTTCCAGACAACATCTCTCTCTTGTCAAATACTTTTGATGCACTCAGAGACAGATAAGGCCCGCTAGTTGCTGATAACTTTCGGTAATTGTTTCTTGTGGTCGTGAATGACTTCATTTGTGCAGGCAGTCCAAAGCTCTCAAGGCCCACTCAGTCTGGGGTGCAGCTCAAGGTCAACAAGCCAGGCCACTACTTTGTGTTTTTTTTCTTTTAAAGATCCACTCAGTCTCCTTCCACAATGCGGTGTCCGTACATAAACGGAAATATCCCGTGGTTTTGCAGCAGCACCACTGTGGACCCACAAAAAAAAAGGGATCCAGTTGACCCATGACGCCTCCATCTCAAGCGCTCTCAGTGTGGCTTTTCTCCACTTGGCCCAACACTATTCCATCACACACACACACACACACACACACACACACACAAACACACACATACAAACACACTTCCCTGCTTAGCCACTGACCAAGACTGGTGTGATCCTTCGTCCCGAGCACGTCTATCGGGTGCATCTGCTTCCGTGGCAGCCCCGCTGGGCCTTCGCAGGGGTGGGCGAGACAGGACGAGGGCGAGAAGGAAGGTGGAGGGGAAGGGAGATTAGCACCCTGGCGCTCCCACACACTCACACTGAAAGGTAAGAGCTGCCGCTGAGCCCCCCCCCCCCTTCCCTCTCCGCCCGGCTGGCAAGTGAATCTCATGGTTCAGGGGCAATATTTGAAATGGGATTAGCCGCCGGTGTCGGCTTGTGTCGGCGCTAAACCTCTTTAAGTGTGTGGGTACACCGGAGCGGGGGTCCGCCACGTTGTCACAGGTGCCTGCAAACGTCTCACCGGCGACGTTTGTTTTGCTGTTTACTTGCAGAGAGGAATTCTGTTGGGTGGGGGGGGGGGGGGGGGTAAATATATATTTACCCACATGTCTGAATTCATCAACAGAATGGAAGGCACAGTGCGCTTTGTGGTTTCCACCCATTTAAAACAGCTAAGAGGGGGAAGAGGGGACGGGAGGAGGGATGGGGTGGGGGTTGGAGAAAAACAGAAGAAGAAATGGAACACAACGCAGACAGCCAGGCAGGAAGTATTAGTCAAACTAGCATGCCATGCCAATGCCGGGGAGTCAAATCCAGCTTTTCGCTGTTGGACTCCCTCCCAAAGCCTGGAGCCTCTCTCTCTCCCTCCCTCCCTCCCTCTCTCTCTTTCTCTCCCTATCTCTCTCTCCCTCCTTCTCTCATGTTCTTCCTGGAGGTCTCTCTCTCTGTGGATCTATCTTCCATATTCTTCCTCTTTCCCTTCTCTCTGTGGTGTTTCTCTACCTCTCTTTACTACCTACCTTTTCTACTCCTCTCCCTCTCCCATCTTGTCTGTGTATTTGTCCCTCTCTCTCTCTCTCTCTCTCTCTCACCCTCTCTCTCTTTCCCTATGTTGGTTTGTGTGACATTGGGAGGCCACATGGTTGGCGGCGACCCAGTTCCGAGGAGGAGACACATTCCTGGGATGGTCATCGGCTGCGCAGGGGCAGGAACGCCCAGACTCTGCTTTGCCACAGTCCCCACGCAGGGGCCAAGTCAACAACACTCACAGCAGACTTATGTAACCCTGCGAGGCCAGCAGGAGGCAGGAGGCAGGGACGACCACAAGGAAAGACACAGAGCCACATAGACAGACAGACAGACAGAGAGAGAGAGATGGATAGATGGATGGATAGACAGGTGGACAGACGGACACAGAGAGAGAGATGGATAGATAGATAGATAGATAGACAGATAGACAGACAGACAGCGAGAGAGATGGATAGATAGACACACAGACAGACAGAGTGAGAGATGGATAAGGAGCAAGGGATGGAATGATAAACAGAGGGAAGAGTGGAGACGAACAGAAAGCAAAAAAGACAGACAAGGAGACAGGCCGTCATGAAAACATGAAATTGAAAGGAGCAAGGGATGGAAAGAGGAATGGAACGATATAGAAAGAAAGAAATAAAGAGACAAGGAGACAGAATGACATGAAAATGTGAGGTCATTGAGAGGAGCAACAGAGGACCAGAAGGAGAGAGACAGGCACGCCGGCAGGCAGACAAACAGACATGAAAAACCATGAAGTTACTGACAGGAGAGGGGAGAGAGTCTGGGTGGTTTGCAGGCGGCCGAATCAGTCTTCGGGGGGTGAGGAAGGTGATCCAGGGTAGATGGCTCACAGGGTAGCAGGATGTGGTTGGGGACTGGGAGGGGAGGAGAGGAGGATGCAGATCAGCCTGAACCTGTCACCAAGTGCAGAGTCCAGGGAAGACAGGAAGACAGTAAAAAACGTCTCCATTCTGGCGCCAGGTTGGGATTCTCCACCGCTGGTGATCCATGAAAAGTGTCCTTTAGGGCTAAACAGGGCTCCTCACTTATAGTGCAGCAGAGAGGCTATGTGCATACACAGGAAGTGGAGAGAGAGAGTGTGTGTGTGTGAGAGAGAGAGAGAGAGAGAGAAAGTGTGTGTGTGTGTGTGTGTGTGTGTGTGTGTGTGTGTGTGTGTGAGAGAGAGAGTATGTGAGAGATGGAGAGACAGTATGTGTGTGTCTCTGTGTGTGTGTGAGTGTGTGTAGGTGCGTGCATATGTGTGTGTGTGTGTGTGTGTTTGAGAGAGAGAGGTAGAGAGCGAGATTGAGAACACAGATGTACTGAACATGGCGTTTAGGGTGTGAGGATCGCTGCCAGTTGGTGTTGCTTAAGAGTGGCTCCCTTAGGGGTTATGCCGGGTGGGAGCGGCATCACTGCCACTCGTAAACACATCAATAATCCACAGGACTGGCTTAGGCAGGTAGGAGAAACCCTCAAGCTCTTCTGTATTTGTGTGTGTGTGTGTTTGTTTTTGTGTGTGTGTGTGTGTGTGTGTGTGTGTGTGTATATTTGTGTGTCTGTGTGTAGTGTCAGAGTGCACTAGTCAAGACATTAGTCATTGATGTGAAATGCAAAAAACTTTCAACAGTTTCCACTGCAATCTTTGGTGGGCTATAGCTGCATGTACACAACCTGATTAGAAGCCATAATGGGCCATGTGGAGCTATTGTTCCATATGGACCCAACATGGATTTTAATAGGCAGGATCAGCTGGTGGAAAAGGGATAAGCATGGCTATTATAACGAATTTATGAAACTTGCTTGTTGGGGAGTTTTAGCCCTAATTATGTAGGCTATCATAATATTATACTCTAGCTCTCCTAATCCAGCCATTTAGGCCTACACATTTTATTTAGAAATTAATAATATACTGTAGTTCTTATTATAACTCCAATGCCCGTTTGTTAAAGGACAGAAACTACAAAAGAGCATTAACTCCACGTAACTGGCAGGAGATCAGTGTTTTCATTCCTTAGGATGGGAGTCACACCGCATTCCTGTTACAACTTCACTGCGGTGCATAAAAATCTCCTCTCCAAAACCACAGATCCATGTGTTTAAAATTATCTGACTGTTTGTTCTCATTTACAACATCTCTCTCACCCTCCTTTTCTCTTTCTCTCACTCTCTTCCCTCCATTCCATTTATCTCTCTGTCCTGCTAGCTTTCTCTCCATTTTTAAATTTCGCCTTGTAAAAAGTACCGCTTAATCACGATGAAAGCATTCCACCTCGGAGCATTTGAGGATACGGTCGCCATTGACAACCAGCTGTCAATAGTAAGTCGTAACGTCACCGCCGGGGGATTTTCCACCTAAAAAAGGGTTTATGGGGGTTTATGCATATGAAGCGACCCCGCCCACATGAGAAGAACAACAGCCAATGCACGCGACGCAGAGCCAAAGAGCCACGACTGGTTGGAGGCAGGCTAGCCCGAGACCCTCCTGGCTGTCAAACTGAACCCAATCAGGTCTCTATGGCGCCGGCTCACGGCGTGGGCGGAATCCCCTCGGTCAATGTATCTGCTTGTCGCACACATGGGTAGTACACGGGCTGCTATTGAATGTGACATTCACAATCGTCCCCGCCTTCCTCCGCCGAGAGTAGACGGTCAGGCCGAAGACGAGATGACACACATTTCTTGTCAATTAGTCCCCACAGCGACGGGACACTTGGGCCACCGTTTCTCCTCATCTACCCTATGGATTTGCCAGTCTCACACAGTGACTTACTGTGCTAGGCTACTATTATTTCACACTTAGAGTGAATGTGAATACATTTCACAGCCGTGAAGCCTACTATATATATTTTTTTTTTATTAGTAATTTATTAATTGGCAAAAGAATACAGCCATTGGACCGTGAGCGTTAGCAGAAATCAACGATTTCTGTGAATCGATGCAGGTGCCTATGATGACATAGACCATGCTCTCAATGAGAGAGAGGTTCATCCCTAGCCTATGAAATGAACCAGGTTGCAACAGGTTGCATACCTTCCTCAAAAGGAATGCTCAAGCATGACCAGACTGTAGAAATAAATTGGTGAGGATGGCCAGTCTACCCATTAACTGAATGGATTTCTCTCTGATGACCCTCACACGTATTATTGTGCGTCGTAATCGACATTAATCAGTCCATTAGAAAAATAAACAAATAGTGTATTTCTACTGTAATGGCGATGAATTCAAAACATTTGCTGGGAAAATGTAACCTATAACCGAATTCGCGACCTGACCTCCCCAATGAAACTGCATTATGAAAAATGCGCGTTCGCCTCTTCAAGAACCGGTTCTGGAGGGAGTGACTTGAAGCGCTGTCCAATTATCTGATAGCACCATTTATTCAACGGTACACAGCGCCGTCACACCATCCGCAACTCACAAACAAGGATGAGCCAGTGTGGAGGGAATGATAATTTGAAAATATAATCTGGACGGAGAGAAGAAAAAAAATTCATTCATGACAGGACGTCAAGAGCATGCGATCAAACAAAAGTGCGCAACCCAAGGCGCTCCGCTCGTTTCGTCTGGCATTCTGCGGCTCTATAAATGATTCATGCGACCTTATTTTTGAGGGAGTAATTGCGCTCGCGCTGTGTGTTACTATCAGTTATGACTGCGTTCGCGTGAGAGCTTGCGTGTAAGCCGGCTACAAATCTGCAGAGAAGGAGATCTCGAGACATCTGAAACTGGAGAGAGAGTCCACAGAAAGTCTATTGATTTCGCTCTCTTCCTACGGGTTGGAGAATTGAATTCTCAAGCGTCTACAGCCGGGCCGTCTGTCAAGTCGTCTGTCAGAGCAATCAACTGTTGCTGCTACCGAGTGATTGAAGAGACGCGATTTCCCCCCCAAAGTATTTGATGTGGCATTGCATTTGGCGAGGTTCGGTTATGGGTACAAATTAAAGCACCTCGATCGTTCGTTATGGACATTCAACTCACTCAATGTGACGACACTGTTCAATTAAGATGGAAAACAAGACTATTGTTCCTATAGATGCTTTGGTAACATTTAGGTGTTCGGTTTTGATACCGCAGACTAGGCATACAGAATGACCAGTCTCTCTATAGCTGCCGGCGTTTTTGATATTGGCATTCATTTTTGTTTTGGGCTGTGACAGAAGGACGATTGGACATTTTTAACAACCCAAGGCGACTGTTGGATTTACAGCGAATTTTATTTCTTTTGACCTTGCCAGTGATCCAAAAATTCAGCGCAAATGTTGATGATGGAGAACAACGGTATGGATGCGCATCAGGTTGACACGGATTTTGAGCCACAAAGCCGGCCACGGTCATGCACCTGGCCGCTGCCGTGTCCAGAGGATATTCCGGGAGCCGAGGAGGAGAACCGGGGTCTACCCCTGGCGTCCGTGAAAGTGGAGCCGTACAACGTGCCAGCATGCAGAGGCGAGAGAGGCGGTGGAGCGCCGTCAGAGATAAAGCACCCAGCCGGCGCCCCAGCCCCGATCGCCGCCGCTCCCGCGTGCATGTCCGGGGCTGCACTCGATGTAGCCGGCCAGCTGCGCAAATCCAAATCCTCGCGACGGAACGCGTGGGGCAATCTCTCTTACGCGGACCTCATTACGCGTGCAATCGAAAGCACCCCAGACAAACGACTCACTTTGTCACAGATTTACGATTGGATGGTCCGCTTTGTACCCTATTTCAAGGATAAAGGCGACAGCAATAGCTCCGCCGGCTGGAAGGTACAGTTCCCTTAATGATCATTTCAGCGGTGGGGTTAAATGGGGTGTCACACACACGTGAAATCTGCATAATATAGACCATGTGGAGACACATGGCAGACACATATTCGAGAAGAGATTCGACTAATGCAACTAATGCTTTCCTCACACATATAGGCTGTTGGCAGTAGTGTACAGCAGCATTGTGAACAAACATGTCCGGCTGACAGGCTCACATACTTCTTTGCTGTCCTTACTGTTTTCTGTGCAAGGGACGGAGAGGGGCGGCGTATAGTACTGGGAGGTGGAGAGGAGTTCACTGAGTTCATTGCTTTGGGATCGTATTTCTTGTATACAGCTGCTGAAACCTGGAAAAACACATACACACGCACGCACACCCCACTCCATACGCCCCGTTTCTCCCTTCTCCCCGAGAATGCTCTTGTGCGCTGTGACGCTTTTGCGTTGATTAGATTTAGAGGATGCAGGAGACGTGGAGGTAATTTGCGGCCCGTTAAATCACTCGTGCCTCTCTTGCTGTCGTCATCCGCCGTAGTAGTCGGTGCAGAAGGGGATAGCGGGTCACCTGGGGGACAGTGAGGTCCGGGCTGCTCTCTGCGTCGCGATTCGCAAAGCGTTGGGTCTCAATATTGAGCACGCACGCCGCGTGTCTGGTCTGGAATAACCCTCAGCATCCAGCTTCCCCTCCCATCACCACACAAGC
>NC_055977.1:26231520-26234020 GCF_018492685.1 Alosa sapidissima
CCTTGAGGCGGAGGCCTGAAGGATGTGTGTGTGTGTGTGTTTGTGTAAGTGTGTTTTGCGTGGTTAATTTGGAGGGCCGGGGAGAACTTTGAAATTGCTGTCACCGGCGGAGATTTAACAGAGCTGTTGCTCGGCAAAGGAAGACATAAACGTGGACAGATGAACATGTGTGTGTGTGTGTGTGTGTGTGGTGTTGTTGCTCACCGTGTGATGATTTTCGCTATGATGGGTACAGGCATCTGTAACATGTAGTCACATTGGAACATTCTGTATGAATTCTCTTTCCCAAGAAAACAAGGCACCACATATGCAACAAATGTTTTGTGTGTGTGTGTGTGGGGTGGGGGGGTGGGGGGGGTGATCTGTATGTGTGTTTATGGCTGAATTGTGTGTGTATGTGGCATATAGTTACTAAAATATTTTAATGTGGTGTGTGTATGTGTGTGCGTGTGTGTATGTCTGTGTATGTGTGTGTGTTTAGATGGTAGATTGTCTTTCTGTTTTACTTGCTACATCTGTGTGGTATTGTGTTTGGCCTAATGTATGGATCTCTTTATGCTCTTTATGAGTGTGTGTGTATTCACGTGTGGTCTGTGTCTCTGTGTGTTAGTGTGTGTGTGTGTGTATGTGTGAGTGTGTAGTCTCTGTGGATGTGTGTGTGTGTGTGGGAGAGTGTGTGGTCTCTGTGGATGTGTGTGTGTGTGTGTGTGTGTGTGTGTGTGTGTGTGTGTGTGTGTGCGCGTTGCCTGTGATTGGCCGGATGGGAGTGTGGGTCCGGGGGGTAAAGCTCTAGTTAATAATTCAGATGAGGCTCATTACCAAGGCAGCACAGATTCCGCTCTGATTTCACCTTAATTGCAGGCATGATGCGCCGCTCAGACACTCACTCTGCTCCTCTCTGCTCTCCTCCGCTCCTCTCCTCTACTCTCCTCTCCTCCTCTCCTCTCCTGTCCTTTCCTCTCCTGTCCTCTCCTGTCTTGTCCTCTCCTCTCTTCTCCTCTCCTCTCCTTTCCACTTCTCTCCTCTCCTCTCCTCTCTTGTCCGCTCCTTTCCTCTCTTCTCTTCTCCTCTCCTCTCCTCTCCACTTCTCTCATCTCCTCTCCTCTCCTCTCTTCTCTTCTCCTCTCCTCTCCTCTCCTCTCCACTTCTCTCATCTCCTCTCCTCTCCTCTCTTCTCTTCTCCTCTCCACTCCTCTCCACTTCTCTCCACTTCTCTCCACTTCTCTCCACTCCTCTCCTCTCCTCTCCTCTCCTCTCCTCTCTTCTCCTCTCCTCTCCTCTCTTGTTCGCTCCTCTGCCACATAGGACCAATAGCTCCAGCACTGCTCCCCTTGGCTTCAGCCTCCAGCCACCTCCACACCTGTCCTCTCCTCTCCTCTCCTCTCTCCCTCACCACCTCTTCACCTCCCTTTCTCTCTGCCAACCACACCTCCCCTCTCCTTCTCCCTGTCTCCTTCTCTCTCTCTCTCTCTCTGTTTTTTATCTGCATCTCTCCATCTCTGTGTCTCTTCCTCATCAGCAGCTGCCAACCTCCTATACTCCTCTCTCTCTCTCTCTCCATCTTTGAGGCTTCTGTCTGTCGAACGACCTTCCGTTCCCCCCCCCCCCCCGCCTGCCTCTCTCTCCCTCTGTCTCCTCTTCCACTCTGCCACTCACTCATCAGCGGCGCACCGTGCTTTGGCCATATTGCAGATAACATTAGTGTTATTGAGTGCGGGGCGAGATGAAAGCTAACCTGTGCCCTCCCCAAAATCAGCCGTGGCTGCCGCTCTCCTTGAAGTCTGGGGCCCGCGAGCGTTAAAAATTATCGACTGAGAAGCCAGGCATGTGCTTATATTACGAGGTACTTACATTTTTAATCAGATCCTCATAACGCCTTTTCTCCCATCGGAAGACCTAGGTAAACGAAGATTGATGGCGAGTAATCAGCACAAGAGAGTGGATCTGTGATTAATGCTTCAGGGGGTCCGATAGCTCAGCTCTGCTCAGCTGGTTCGCTCCGGTGCCCTCAGCTAGAAAACACTCCACGGCCCAGCCGGGCAACATGCGCCTGGCCAGGCTAAACACATTACTTCCACAGCTAGCCTCTGCTAACCCAGGTGAACAGCAGCAGTCACTTGGCTCCAGCTAGACACCCTACTGCCCCAGTTAGTCAGGGAGAGAGTTGCGTAAGCCTTAGACCGTTGGCCTCACTCACATCCGCGCAGCCTAAACAGTCTCTTACATAACAGGCCTGTTTTGAATGCGTTCCGCCTCTAACTTAGCATTTGTCCTACTCAAGGCATAGGCTACTCCGCAGTTCACCTAAACAGTTTATAACCTCCTAAACAACCCTGGCCTGCTGGCAGGGACATGGCACAGTCAATTCTGGTGTGAAAGGTCTGGACAGTGTGTGACATGCCATACAAAAGGAATGTCCACTGAGACTGATTTACAGTATGTTATGTGCAAGATATTATATAGGCTGTGGATTATTTTATATACATAACCTGTTATTATT
>NC_055977.1:26244020-26264020 GCF_018492685.1 Alosa sapidissima
GCAGTAGAGGTGGGGGATTATATGCAGGTGGTTGATATTCACAGGAGTGGGTGTCGAGCCGAAGTGTAATTTTTTAAACATTTTCAATTTTAATACAAAGCATTTGTTATGAGATGCAAAGACTGTCGTGATTGGGAGCCCAGGAGCCCAGGTGTGAGAAGCACAGTTTCACAACTCTCTCTCTCTCTCTTTCTTGTTCTGTTTCTTTCTTTCTTTTCGTCTCTGTCTCTCTGTCTTTCTCTCTTTCTCTCCCTCCGAGGGAGGTGTGTGGTTAGCTCCCACAGGTGTCTGAGCTCTCCACCTGTCGTGTGAAAGCTCTGGGGGTGATGTGTGACAGTAAGTGTGTGTGTGTGTGTGTGTGTGAGAGAGAGAGAGAGAGAGAGAGACAGAGAGAGAGAGAGAGAGAGAGAGAGAGTGTACGTGGGTGTTGTGCTCTGGGTGGGCTCTGCTCCATTGGTGAGGTTCCCACCCAAGCAAGTGGAGTCTTTGTGTGTGTGTGTGTGTGTGTGTGTGTGTGTGTGCGTGCGCGTATAATGACAAGAATAAAGGTGCATGTATGAGTGTATAATGATGACAGGAATAAGGGTATGTGTGTGCATGTGCGCGTGTGTGTGTGCTTCTCTGTGTCTGTGTGTTTCTGTGTTTTTGTGCATGTGTGTGTGTGTGTGTTTGTCTGTGTGTGTGTCTGTGTATGTGTGTCTCTGTGTGTGTGAGAGAGAGAAAGAATGAGAAGGTGTGTGTGTGTGTGTGTGTATGTGTGTGTCTCTGTGTTTCTGTGCGTGTGTGTGTGAGAGAGAGAATGAGAAGGTGTGTGTGTGTGTGTGGGTGGAGGTGCCCGCTTTTAGGCCCCCCACGCTGTGCCCGCTGCCTGCGAGTGGAGTGGAGTGGAGTGGGAGTCGTGCCCTCAGGACTGGGCAGCCCGGCGCTGGCACGCAGGGAGGATTTTCCGATCCCCTGCCCGTCTCTCAGATGCTCGTTAATCTGCTGGCGCTATTTATATCCTCCGCCTCCTCCTCCTCTCTCTTTCTTTCACCCTCTCTCCCACTCCTCCATTCTCTGTCTATCCCTCTCTCTTTCTCTCTCCATCCCTTTCTCCTCTCTGTGTCCATCTCCTCTTTCTCTATCCCCAACTCTTCCATTCTCTTTTTCTTTCTCTTTCTCCCTCTATCCCTCTCTCCTCTCTCCATCCACCTCTCTCTGTATCTCCCTTACCTCTATTCTCCCTCTCTTCTTCCTCCATCCATCCACCCATCCCTCCTTTCTCTCCCCCTCCCTCAGGCACTCCTCTCTCTGTTTCTCTCTCTCTCTCTTGCCCCTGACGTCCGCTCTGGGACCGCAGCCCTGGTCTGGCTGGCAGCTCCAATTAGTGAAGCTGCGTCCACTGAGGGACGGGGTTTATCCGGCACTCCCACGTGCCGCCCCAGGGTCCTCCTGAGTCCCACTGCCTCCATGACGCTTCACTAGCCTATACTTCACTAGCCTATACCCTCTCATTGGCTATACCCTCTGATTCTCTATACCCTCTGATCCTCTATACCCTCTGATCCTCTATACCCTCTGATCTTCTATACTCTCCTCTCCAGTATACCCTCTGATCCTCTATACTCTCCTCTCCAGTATACCCTCTGATCCTCTATACTCTCCTCTCCAGTATACCCTCTGATCCTCTATACTCTCCTCTCCAGTATATGTTCTGATTCTCTATCCCCTTTTCTCCACTATACTCTCTGATTGGTTGAACCTCTCCACTCCACTATACCTTCTGATTGGCTAAAACCCTCTTCTCCGTTCTACCCTCTGATTGGCTATATCCTCCGCTCTGTTCTACCCTCTGATTGGCTATATCCTCCGCTCCGTTCTACCCTCTGATTTGCTATATCCTCCGCTCTGTTCTACCCTCTGCTCTGGCCCAGTTCTACCCAGCCCTACTTACCTGAGCTGGAGGAGTCAGCACTGCAGATCAGACCAGATCAGAGCGGAAACTCTCCTCCTCCTCTCCACCCAACACCACCCCCAACCCCCACCCCTTTCCTGCTGCTACCAATGCCCTGGAGGAAAGCATTTCACTAGAGAATAGTGAGAGAAAGATGGAGGGAGAGAGAGAGGGAGAGAAAAAGAGAGAAAGGGGGAGGGGGTGAGAGAGAAGTAACAACAACAGAGTGATGGTGGGAGACAGAGGGAGGGAGAGAGAGAATGAAAGAGAGAGAGAGGGAGGGAGAGAGAGAGGAGTAGATGGAGAGAAAAGTAGAGAGAGCAAGGTAGAGGCAGAAAGGTAGAGAAACACAGAGGTAGGGAGAAAAAGTAAGGGAGAGAGAGAGAAAGAGAGAGAGAGAGAGAAAGAGAGAGTATGAAAGAGAGAGATGGAGAGGGAAAGGCCTTCTGTTGCCCCAGGGCTGCCGCCAGTGCGCTGAGAAAACGCTGATCTGTCACTGAGACCCTGACCTCACTCTGGGCCATTAGTACTACTCACTGCACACCACTGCCACTGCCACTGCGGTTACCACGGAGACCTCACCTCTCGACCCACTCCGTCTGCCAGGGCTGCGAAACGCCACTGCTAACCTTTATAACATGCTCAAATTACTATAGTAACACTGTTATTACATATTATACACAATGACATTAATTATATATATTATATATAGGCCTTTATATATATATAATACATAATAACATCATTTACCTATATACTTATTTATTATATATATAAGTATATAAATAATATATATATAAGTATATAAATAATTATTTGTTATTTACTGCCTCAAACAATAGAATCAGTACCTCTAGTCTATTTTATATTAACAGTACCTACAACCATTACAACCCAGTATTCCCACTTCCTAATGTGATTACTTCAAATGACTTCCAGCTGCAGCTGAAAATGTCCTGTGATAGTGGCAATGCTACTTAGGTTACCTCTCCCCTTAGGCACCTGATCTCACTATCTCATTACCTGATGCCTAAATTCATGGTCTCTATTGTTACTACCTTTTAGTTTTAAAGCTCCTATCCATTAAGCACTATTGTTGCAGCAGTTATTACTTATTAGTGTGTAGGTAATATTTCTACTGTCACAATTATTTCTAGTATTTCTATTTCATCTCTCATCTCCTCTCTGTTATTATAAAGCATTGCTGTCATTGCAAAGAGCACACAAATTTAAACTTTTAATCTGTTAATTATTTGCACAGTAATACCAATATCATTTCAGATGTTATATTGCAGGGTTGGCTGGTGTATTAGCTGTTGTATTTGTGTTGGATGTTGTATTTAGTTTGGTGGGCCTAATTATGTTTTATTCCCAACTGCCTCTGCACAGCTCCAGTGTGCACATTCCACTGTTGGCACACCCTCCTTTCCCACTCTCTTCCCCCTTAGGCCCCCCTGCCCCCCATCTCTCTCCCTCTCTCACACACACACACACACACACACACGCACACGCACACGCAGATACACACACACACACACACACACGCACACGCACACACACACGCACACACACACACGCACACGCACACGCACACGCACACGCACACGCAGATGCACACACACACACACACACGCAGATGCACACACACACACACACACGCAGACGCACACACACACACACACACCTTCCCCATCCCCACAAATTGAGGAGCCTCTCACCCTTCTTTCCTACCCCCTTCAAGCAGACAAGCACCCGTGCGCCTGTGACATCAGTCTCAGGAAGTGAATCTTTAGCGTTGGCTAATTTTCATCGATTGCCTCCAGACAGGCTTAGCAGACGAGACCCATTCCCACACAGTGCCGCTCCTCTCTCTCTCTCTCTCTCTCTCTCTCTCTCGCTCTCTCTCTCTCTATGTCTCTCTTTATGTGTCTCTCTCGCTCTCTCGTCTGAAGGTCTCCCCGCCTGCAGAAAAAGCTCTCCACAATGAACGCAGTCAGCGCTTTTATCTTCTCCCCCACTCGTGCTTATTATCAAATAAATGCGCGGCATAGAGAGATACCCATTGACAGGAGCGCGCATAATGACTGCTGGCTGTGTGAAATGGATTAATAAATAATGGCGGCAGTCTCGGCACAAAACAGCTTTTCCAGTCCCCGCTTGCTCTCGGAAAGAAAGAATGCTCGGCAGAACAATTCCCAGAATGCACGGCGGGGTGTTCTGGACCGCTTCTAATAGAGCAGCACCACGATGAATGCGAAAAACACAGGGGCCCCCCTGGAACGTTCCTGGGGAGTACCGCCAGGACTTTAGAATCAGAACACTCCTTTAAATCTAGAACTGAGGACCCAAAAACAGAGGGTCCCCTGTGAAATTTCATAGAATTTAATGGAATTTAGAATCCAGTCAAGTGCTTGTGTAGATTCCATCACATCCATCAAGTGAATTTTGGTTGGTTTTGAATGTCAAATTGTGCAGTTTTTCCTGATATTCTATTCATATCTCAGCATGCGCTGGCTGTGTGTGCTTGTTGAAGAACTGGGGTAAATAATACAGTTGGAACATTTTGTTCTAGCAAGTCTCAGGAAAACCTGTGAAATAGCAGCAGGCAGACAAACTACATGTAACATTCAAACTGTCAAAGCCATCATGCTCAGTGAAGGTGTTCAAACTGGCCTCACTGTTTGGAGGTGACATGACTACTCTGGGTTATCATTTAAATACCTCAAAATATACTGCTTTTTGCTGCTGTGACAATATTATTCAGTTTTTGCTGTATCCTGTGCTTGTAGATCCAATGCAGAGAATCTGAAGTGGTAATGAATAATACTATGTTTTGCTGTATTCTTGTGTGTTGTATTTATATTGCTTGGCTGTTCAGATCCTCTATCACATTTGCTAACAATATCTGGCAGATGTAAAGAAATGAATGAAAATCACCTCAGACAAAACAATCACAAATTTGATACAGATGAATAGCTGACAACAGTTTATTTTCTCTCCTCCTTCAGAATTAGATACAATTGATTGGTCTAAAAATCAGTTCATTTCTGGCCACACAAAAGCTACATAATATTACCTTTAAACTGGTTTTCAATTCTTTCAGAGTAGATTCACTGCTATGTATAATTTCTTAGTTTTCCATTTAGGTTTTCTTCTCATCTAAGACCTACACAGCAGTAGGCTTAGCAGGGTAATGGCTTGGCTTGTGTGGTTGAGTGGAAAACTACCAGTGGTGTGTGTGTGCGTGTGTGTGTGCGTGTGTGAGTTGTGTGTGTGAGTGGTGTGTGTGTGCGCATGTGTGTGTGCGTGTGTGTGAGGTGTGTGTGTGTAGGTGTGCGTGTGTGTGTGTGTGTGTATGTGTGTGTGTGTGTGTGTGTGTGTGTGTGTGTGTGTGTCTGTGTGTGGTGGGAAGCTCTTTGGCACCTCTGCTCAGTCTGGATTACCAGAGACACTTCATCAAAGAGACTTAAGAGCACGCGCCAGAATTAGGATCAATGGCGGCCCAGGAGCTACCCATCCGAGTAGCCTGCAGGTCGACCTAATAGAGCGCAGGGACCGCTGATGCCGTGACAGATATCCTCAGCGGGTCACTGGCCCTTTTTCTCTTTTTTTGTTCTCTGACTCTTCATCATCTTCTTCTTCTTCTTCTTCACTCTCTTTTAAGCTGAGACTTTGCCATTGGTCTATTTGTTGGTGTTTTTACCATTGATGTTGTTGTTGTTGTTGTTGTTGTTGTTCTTCTTATGGTTGTTTTCAGATCCTAGTGCAGTAGGACCTTGACCACTGACCACATCCTGATTTACTCACCCAGATACTGATTGGTCAAGATTAGAGTAGGTTGTTTGTCAGTAAATCCCTTGGTGACGGAGTTGTTTGCCGAGCTGCATGCTGGCTACTTTAGGCTACGCTACGCTACGCTAGGCTAGGCTGTTGCAGAGGATAAACATGGGCAGGTAGCGTGGGTGTTTTTCGTCGGCTGTGTGGGGGGCAAATCCAATCTACTGGGGCATTAGCGGCCATACGGGTTTCATTGAGTTCTCCGTGGCGTTCCTCACAGTTCACCGTGTGCCCTCTGAACTGTTGGCTACACACGTCCTGCCGCAGTCATCGGCAACGGCGGTGGTTTCACGAGTGGGCGCCTAGCGATGAGGTATTACCCCGCTAAGCCTTGCACCACCGAAGCCCCCCAGAACAGCTGGGCGCTGGTGTTGACATGTTGTTCAAGGGCTTTCTCGATTTGGCAATGTAAGGCTATGTGTGTGTGTGTGTGTGTGTGTGTGTGTGGTGATAGTGGTGGTGAAGGGGAGGTGTTGGAGGAAAAGTAATTGTTTTCTGTCTCTCGTGACAACACCCTGTTGTGGAGCCTTGTGTGTGTTGAGAGCCTATGGCAGCATTCCCCACCAGCATGGCGATACCATCCCAGCCACACACACACACACACACACACACACACATACGCACACACCCTTCCCTTGGTGAAATCCCCAGTGGGCAGCTGCAGTTTTGGGGTGACACCCAGCCGCAGAGAGTCCAGAATTAACCAGGATTAGCTGGAGATTTGCCTGGATTACTCCGACTGGAGTGGGATTATGTTTGATTGCCAGTTTTTTTTTCTTTTTCTTTTTCAGAGGGGTTTGTATGTGGCCAATGGGAGAGAGGGGTTGCAAGAGGAAAGGCTGTTTTTGAGTGAGGGTGTGTGCATGTTTTTGTGTGTGTGTGTGTGTGTGTGTGTGTGTGAGTGTGAGTGAGGGGATGTGCAGTGTCTGCGTGTCTCTATGACTGTGAGGGTGTGTCTATGACTGTGTGTAAGTGTGTGTGTGTGTGTTTATGTGTGTGTTTGACTGTGTGTGTGTGTGTGTGTGTGTGTGTGTGCGTGCGCACAAAAGGACCGTCAGCAAACCACAGGGCTGACCAGTCGCTGACTCAGAGGGGCTGGGAGTCATGGAGTGTCTGGGTCAACCTCAGAGCCACCAAGCCTATTTATATCCTCCGTCTGCACGGACCAATCCCCAGCCCCAGCCTGCTTTCCACATCACAGCAGACACACACACACACACACACACACACACACACACACACACACACACACACACACACAGGCAGACAAACACACATACAAATACACACACAAACACACACACACACACACACACACACACACACACAGGCAGACAAACACACATACAAATACACACACAAACACACACACACACAGACATATAGACAAACACACACACACACACACACACACACACACACACACAGGTAGACACATACACACACACACACACACACACACACACACACACACACACACACACACACACACACACTCACAGGTAGATACACATACACACTCTCTCACACACACACACACACACACAGGTAGACACATACACATTCACACACACAGGTAGACACACTTACACACACAAATGCACGCACACACAAACACATACACACTCACACAAACACACACACACTCACAGGTAGATAAACATACACACTCACACATACACAGGTAGACACATACACACTCACACACACAGGTAGACACACTTACAGACAAACACATAAACACACATGCACGCACACAGACACACACACACACATGCACTAAGAAACACCACACGCACATTCCACTTACCCCCGTCAATCACGACCTGCCAAGCAGTTCCTCTTTCACGCGATCACAGGGTGTGGAGGAAGCGCGAGAGGCAATGGGACGACGGGCTTTAATGTTTAAAGATGTTAAGAGTGAGGTTTCCACATCGCCCGCCAACACCCCCCCAACCCCACACACACACACACACTCACTCGCACACACCCTTTCTTTTTCTTCTAAGTCAAATGTCATAACTCAGACGCAGCGTTTTGTCTGATGTCAAATTTCTCCTTGTTTTTACTTTACCCCCCCTTTCCTCCTTTCCCTTTTTTCTTGTTCTTCTTTTTTTACGAGACACACTTCAGAGTCACAGGCCTAGTTAACAAGCTCATTTACGCAGTTCGGGTCTCGTCAAAGTCGGGGGTGAGTGGGTAAGGGTGTCGGGTGTTGTGTATGTATGTATGTATGTGTGTGTGTGGTGTGTGTGTGTGTGTGTGTGTGTGTGTGTGGTGTCGTGTTTTGGTTGCAGGCGGTGGTGCCATCGTCCTTGTAACAGGCTAATCCCTTTTCCCGCTACGGCGGGAGAGTGTTCGCTGGAGTAGCGTTAGCGTTTGTGTTAGCGCCGCGGCGCTGCACGGCGACAGTGGCGCGGTGACGGCGACGGCGCTTGTCTGGCAGTGGCGTAGTTGAATTGCTAATCACCGTTCCGCAGAGACAGGTAGCTGTGACACCGTGTGACTGCTGATGATTGAGTCTCCCTGGAGTACGGGGATGAGGAGTGTGTGACAGAGAGCCAGATGAAAGGGTGTTTGGAGTTACCTACGGCATCAAACAGCATCTGCTCTCTCTCTCTCTCTCAGACACACACACACACACACACACACACACTCGCACGGCGTGCACACTCTCCCCCTCTTCTGCTCTCTCTCTCTCCTTCCCCCCTCTCTCTCTCTCGCACACACAAACACACACACACACACAGACACACACACACACACACACCAGCACGCTCATTCTCTTTTTCTCTTTTTCCTGCCGTTTACGCAGTCGCCATGGTTACCCTTCGCCGCAGCAGCAGAGCCCCTCTCGACCGAGCGCGAGCTGCCGGGGTGGCATCATTTTGGCGCGTCACCTGACGGATGGGTTCGCCGCTTGGCGTGGCCCGTCTTGTGACACCATCATTCAATTTGGCTTTGATTGAGTCCACACAGAGCCCTCTCAGTGGCGCATCCAAGGAGCCATTTTATCAGTGTGTGGGTGTGTGCGTGTGTGTGTGTGTGTGTGTGTGTGTGTGTGTGTGTGTGTTTGAGTGTTTGTGTATGTGGACCCACACTCATGTAATTTGTAATTTAGTATAACAGCTATTTATTCCCTGGGAAAATGGCGGTGTACTTCATAGGAGCACAAATGAATGCAAACATTTTCCATGACTATCTGATATAAATTCCTCTCAATTTGCCTTTCTCTCACACACAAACACACACATAATCACAAACACACACACAGACAATTATGCATACATACTCTCTCACACATGCTTACGTACAGTACATAATCACAAATGCACACAGCCCTATAAGCAATTACGCTCTCACACTCTCTCTCTCTCTCTCTCTCACACACACACACACACACACTCACTCACAAATACACATACACTCACACATGCACCATCACTCTCTTTCTCTCTCTTTTTCTCAAACACAGACACATACACAGACACACACACACACACACACACACACACACACACACACACACGGGGGGGTGGGGAGGGAACTGAGTGAAATTATCCTGCAGGAGGAGCAGAGGAGAGGCCAACCTCCGAATCCCACACAAACCGCAGCTTGCTGGGGCTTAGCTTCGCTCAGCGGCCCCTGCTGCACACTGTACGTTTGGAGGTAATTGGCTCTCGTCAGAGGCCTGCTTCTCCCTGCGTTGTTTCGAGCGTTAATGGCCCTCCAAATCACACAGGCGAACAATGGACTGAGACCTGCGTGCTGTGTGCTGCCCAATGCATGGGGCATTATGAAATTTGGAGTGCAAGAAACACAAATGGACACATGCACACACACAGTTAAAACACACACATACGCGCGCACGCACATACACACACTCACACATAAACATCCACCCACACAAACATTCACATACATGCACACACAGACATGTAAGCACCTAGCCCCCACCCGCACATGTATAATTACACAAATATATACTCACACACATTCAAATGGGACTGTGTTCCTCGGACACAGTCAAACCCACTTGTACTCACCGACACACACACACACACACACACACACAGACAAACACACACACAAACACAGACATACACACACACAGAGACACCCATTTGAAATGTGACCTCATGAATCCCGGGCATGTGAGAGCTTAGCTGCCTGATGTAGTACAATGGTTTTGCATCTCCACTGTTAGTGTTCCCCATCTGCACGCTTCACGATCACTGAGAATGGGACTGAGAGAGAGGGTGTTAAAAACGGGAGACAAGGAGGAGGTGTCGCTGTGTGTGTGTGTGTGTGTATGTGTGTGTGTGTGTGTGTCAGTGTTTGTGTGGTGGTGGTGTTGGTGTGTGTGTGGGGGGGTGAAGATTTAGAGATGGAGTAAGTGTGTGTCTGTGTGTGTGTGTGTGTGTGTGTGTGTGTGTGTGTGTGTGTATGTGTGTGATAAATAGATAAAGAGACGAGACTTGAAGGAGATGAATGCCACGGGAGAGCTGAGAAAAAACAGAGATGGGGGCAGGGAGCGAGAGAGAGAGAGAGAGGGAGAGAGGGGGGGGAGGGAGGGAGAAGGAAGAGAAGGACCAGGAGGCAGAGAAGAGAGGAGAAGAAAGAGAGGGAGAGAAGGATGAGTAGACCTGGAGAGAAAGAAAGAGAAAGTGAGGAGGATGACTGGAGTCACTTGAGTGTGAGGTTGAGAGAGGGAGTATGAAGCAGAGGTGAGAGGGCCAGATTTACACAAGGAACACAACATACAATGTAGTTCCCTCAGGCACAGACAGAAGTGTGTGTGTGTGGTGTGTGTGTGTGTGTGTGTGTGTGTGTGTGTGTGTGTGTGTGTGTGTGTGTGTGTGTGTATGCAGTCACTTCAGGCAAAAGTGGATGTATGTGAATGTGTATGTGTATGTGTGTGAGTGAAACTGAGAAATAGTAAGAAAAAGAGAGGGAGGAAGGAAGGAAGAAAAACAAAAGAATCATCCAAAGATGACAAAACACACGGTGGTCCAGAGAGATTTGACTAAAGATGGCACATGGTTTTGCTCATTTGCCCACGCTGGCACCCTTGGCTCTCGCCTCTGCCAGGCTCTTGTGTATGTGGGCAAGAGCATGTCCCTCTGGCCTTACTGGTAGAGGCGACGGTTGGCAGTGCCCGGCCCTGGCAGCGGCCGAACATCCTCATGAATTTCCCAGATTAACGCATTCTTGCGTTGGTTGGCATCGCCAACGGCATGGCACTGGTGTGGGCATTTGGAGGGGTAATTACCCCCCTGATCTGCCCCCTTATCTCATGCCCCAGGGTCAAATGATTGGTGCCAGGTTGTTGGGGGCAGATACCCAAGTGTGGTGCCAGGTTGTTTGGGGTAGATAGTCTAGTGTGTGATACCCATCTTACCTCATCGCTCCTGTGTGTGCCAGGTTGTTGAGGGTTGAGAGCTTGTGTGCACTGGATGTGGCATTAGCAGAGATGATTTCCCCCAGACCGCATCGTATTGCCCATTCACCATCCGGGTGACCCACAGTTGGACCCGCGTTGTGCCGGCTTATTGTGGGTAGCGGGCTGGGTAAGCAGGGAAACGTATAGCATCTGAGAGAATGACACCCAATGGCTCCTGGGAAATCCTACTCATCCTTGTTTAGTATTCTATTTATTAGTCTCTTGCAGTCTTGTGCTCTCTCCCTCTCTCTCCTTCTCTCTCTCCCCCTCTTTCCTTCTCTCTCTCTCTCTCTCTCTCTCTCCCTCCCTCTCTGTCTGTATTCCCATGTATATATATAGCTGCCGCTTTCAAATTTATATTTCTTTATTGGCATAACTACACAGGTCTCTCTCTCTTTCTCTCGCCCAGCCACTCACCCCCCCCCCCCCCCGGTTCTCAGATATCGCTCTTTCAAATTCAAATGGTTTTATTGGCATGATTGTATGAGACAGACACTCTACCCTTTTTTTTCAATCTCTCTCTCAATCCCCCTCCCTCTCTCTCTCCCTCTCTCTCTCTCTCTATGTCTCTGTCTCTCTCTCCCTCTCTCCTCCTTTGTCTGGTGCGCGTCCAAGAGGCGGCTGTGCCAGTGTTCACGCCTCTCTTGTTGGTCTCTGGCGCTGGCTGGCTTCTCCTTCGCGGGACCTGCAATCGATACGGGCGTCTGTGATTGGGTTGCCACGTGTGATTCATTTCCGTAACCTTGGTGATGGTTTGATGTGGAGGCTCTGGCAGGCAGCTCTCCCTCTCCCTCCCTCCCTCCCTCTGTCTCTCTCTCTCTCTCCCTCTTTCTCTTCGTCTCTCTCTTTCTCTCCCTCGTGTTCTCCTGTGCTGTAGTATGACTCAGTGAGCGGTACGGTGTGCAGGATTGAGAAAGCAGCCTGCTTACTGTATTGATTGGCTTGGCAACTCACAGGCACATCACTGCTCTCTCTGCTCCAAATCACCTCTGTTCGTGCTCCCTCCCTTCCTCTCCCTCTTTTCTCTCTCTCTCCCTCTTTTCTTTCTCTCTCTCTCTCTCTCCGCATCTTTCTCCACCTCTCTCCCTTTCTCCCCGCTCTCATGGGGGCCTCTTTCTATATCTTCCTCTCTCTACCCCTCTCTCTCTACCTATTGTTTTCCTCTTCGTCTCACTCTCCCACTCCATCTTTTTTTGTCTCCCTCACTCTCTCTCTCCCTCTTTCTACCTGTCTCCCTCTCCCTTGTTCTCTATCTCTCTCTCACTCTGCCTTTTTACTGGTGTAGTTCTCTCTGTGCTGTTTATCAATTCTGACCACATCACCCTGGAGCGCTGGTTATACACAGGTAGTTGCAGACCCCCAAAAATTGAGGTGTGAGGTGTCTGCTAAAGCTTCACATTTGGAGAAGGATAAATGTGTGTTATCGTCAGCCAAGGCAGATGTGGATGCTGGGATGAGCACATTTTTAATGCATGACTTTACATTTCCCCTGTGGATAACATTCTCTCTCTCTCTCTCTCTCTCTCTCTCTCTCTCTCTCCTCATTTGTCTCCCTCCTTCTTTCACTCTGTTTCTCTCTCTTTGCTACCTATTTCACTCTCTCTCTCTTCCTATTACTCTTCATACATCTCTCTCTCTCTCTCTCTTCCTATTACTCTTCATACATCTCTCTCTCTCTCTCTCTCTCTCTCTCTCTCTCTCTCTTTCCTTCTCTCTCCCTCTCCTCCTGCAGAATTCCATCCGGCACAACTTGTCCCTGCACACGCGCTTCATCCGCGTCCAGAACGAGGGGACGGGCAAGAGCTCCTGGTGGATGCTGAACCCTGAGGGCGGCAAGATGGGCAAGGGTCCCCGCCGCCGCGCCGTCTCCATGGACTCCAACGGCACCAAGTACCTCAAGTGCCGCGGGCGGGTCAGCAGGAAGCGTGCGGGCGCAGGGGGGCCTGGAGGAGCGGGGCTGGGGGCCCGGGGCCTCGGCGCGGGGCCCGGCATGCAGGGGTCACCCGAACACGGCAGCCCGGCGGGGAAGGCTGGGAGCCTGGGCGTCGGAGGCGTCGGCGGGGTCATCGGCGGTGGCGGCGGCGAGGAGTTTGACGCCTGGACGGACCTGCACTCGCGCACGAGCTCCTCAGCGTCCACGCTCAGCGGCTGCCTCTCGCCCATCCTGGCGGAGGCGGAGCCGGACGAGCCGGAGGAAGGCGGCGGCGGACTGTCCTGCTCGGCCTCGCCGCGCCTCTACCCGAGTCCCTCCAGCACCCGCTCGCCTGCCCTGGGCACCGGCGGCCACTGCCCGACCGTCGAGCTGCCTCAGCTGGCCGACCTGACGGGCGCCATCAGCCTGGACGAGGGCTACTCACAGGCCTCGCAGCTCAAGCGCGCCGCCGCCGCTGCCGTCGCCAGCGGGTACCCCTACACCAAGGCGGGCGAGACCGCGGTGGCCTACTGCGGGTCCATGTATGGGCAGCCCTCCATGGGCATGCTCCGGCACCACGCGCCCATGCAGACCATCCAGGAGAACAAGCCGGCCACCTTCGGCCGGCCCCTGAGGGGCTACTCGGAGAGCAACGCCTTGGAGAGCCTGCTGGCCGGGGGCCCGCAGTACTGCGGCAAGGACATGGTGGTCGGCCAGCCGGGGGCCGCCGCGGGCCACTCGCTCCTGGCCCAGCAGCCTGGACAGAGCCGCAGCCTGAATCACAGCAGCCAGGGTCACAATCACAGTCACAATCACAATCATAACCCCAGCCACGGGCACGAGCATGCCCTCAATCACCAGGGGCTCCACAACGGCCACGGGTCCGGCCACGAACCGCAGCAGACCCCTGGCGCCGGTCAGCAACAGCAGCAGCAGCAGCACCATCACACTCACACGCACAATCAGGCTCACAGCGGCGGCCTCCCTCACAAACACCACCCGGGCCTGGACTACAGCCACCAGGCCCACAAGCACCACCCGAGCCCCGCGCACGACTACGGTCAGACACACGACCCGGCGGCAGCGGCGGCACAGGGACACAAGCTGACCCCGCAAGGGCACCAGGGGCACGGCATGCACGCCACCGGCCAGCAGTCGGCGCTCTCGCCGCGGCTCAGTGGCGACCTGCTGCAGCCGTACGGCCTGAAGACGGCCAGCCTGTACGGGCCCCCTCCGCCGCGCGGGCCTCACTTGCCCCCCAACCCGGCCGCCGGGGGGGTCATGGACGTACCGCAGGACCCGTGCCGGCTGGCGTCGGCGCTGCACCCCCCGCCACCACCAGCCCTACCCGCCAGCACAACAGCAGGGCATCGCGGACGCTTGGCAAGGATACTACAGTGCCACCCAGCACCTCCATCCACACCCCCATCACCAACACCAACAACAACAACAACAACAACAGCACCAACAACACAGCCAGCATCACCAGCAACAACAGCAGCACTCCTCATCCTCGCAACACGCCGCGTACCACGGCAACCATGCTCACCACGGCAACAACGCCCATCACCACAGCAACAACAACACCTTGGAGATGGAGGCCATGGCTGCTGGCGGTGCTGGCGTCACCGCTGGCGCTAGCCTGGACTGCGACGTGGAGTCCATCTTGCTCCACGACTTCATGGACACGGAGGCCGTGGACTTCAACTTTGACGGCTCGCTGTCTCAGGGCGTGGGCATCGGCATGGGGATCGGCATGGGCATGGGGGCGTTTGCCGGACCCCCCCAGACACACAACAGCCAGAGCTGGGTGCCCGGGTGAACTGGACAGGCAAATCGCCACTGACACTAATGTGATTTAAACATTAAAAAAACAAAATCGCTTGCCCTCAAGGCGTGTCCCTGGGGCGAGGGGTCAATCCTGAGTTGACTGCTTTGGCTATGATTTCTTTTGTTCAGAGAGACATAATGAAGGGACAGAGAGCCATGTTCCTGTGATTCCTGATTCTCAACCCAATTTGCCCTTTTGTCTTTTGTTTCGTGATGTCCTCTGTGGTCTAGTGTCACCCCCAACCCCCCTCCCTCATCCTATCCACACACACACACACAGACACACACACACACACGCACACACAGACACAGACACAGAGTTACTGCCAACTGCTGTCCCTGCGGTTCACGTCCTTTAGTTAGTCCACTATCCATCTCCGAATCCGACACACTCAAGCACTTTACATCATCCATTCAGGTGCAGCAACGGAGAAAATCAGAGTGAAGTCAAAATGTCTGCCGGCCAAAGTTTAATGTATGCAAACGACTTTGTTGTCCTTCCTTTGAAAAAAAGAGCCTTGGTGTTTTTCCCCCTCTCTCTCATCCCTCAAGTCGAGGATCAAACAACTGCATAAATAAGTATCTGGATACATGTGCTGTCATGTTATGTTTCGTATATGGTGATGGTGAGGAGAAGGTGTGTATTTGAGTACATGTGTGTGTGTGTGTGTGTGGAGGGGGGGGGGGGGGGTTGGTGTTTTAAGGGGACATTCCTTCCCTATGAGGTCAGTTTGAGTTCCCCTACTTCCTGCGAGGAGTTAATGTGGTGTCCCCCTATTCAGGACACTCATCCATCAGGTTCACATCAACGGCGCAGCCCATTGAAATTCAACATCCCCTCTTTAATCTCCAAAGTAATGCCACAGCGATGCATCACTATTGCTAATCGAACACGGCGCCTATTGTGTGTGTGTGTGTGTGTGTGTGTGTATGTGTTTTCTTCCTTCACCTCCGGACGCACTGGCTTAATGTGTTTTGGCGAAAGTGATGATTAAAGTCACTCTGTAGCAAATGGGAGGTGGAGGGGGGTTGGGTGAGGAAGAGGATGAGGAGGAGGAGGAAGGTATGAGGGGATAGGAGAGGAGAAATGCTAATATTCCCAGCGAGGCCCCTCTTCTTCTCTCCATAGCAGGGATTTATGTAGCTCTCGTCATAATGAAATAAGGAACGATTGCAGCCTAGCACACATCCTGAGTGGCTCTCTCAACTAACGTCAGCAACCCCCTCACCCCATGCACACACACACACACACACACACACACACACACACACATACACACACAGAAACACACACACAAAGAAACACAGACTCACATAAACAGAAACACACATGCACACGCGTACACTCACACACATACACTCATACAAACACATAAACAGAAACATATGCGCACACACACACACACACACACACACACACACACCTTTGATCTTCCCTTGGGTCCAGTGTCTTTGGCCTACCTTACGTACTGCAAATTGCTCCAGCTTTTAGGGTCTCACCCCTTTGCCCCCAAAAACCCGCCCCAGGATGGCCCACCTATCTCCAGCCGCTCCTGATAGGGGAGGCCCCGGCTTTGAAGGCAGCCTCTGGTGAATGGCCCCCTGATTAACCACAATCAGCAGATTTAGAACAAGCTGCTATCTTCTCTCCACAGGCGCAAGCCCCCTATCAGGACGTCTCATCCGAGAGGCGCTCGCTGTAGAGAGAGGAGAAAAAGTAATTAACCGACCTCACCGCCACTGATGATTTGTGTGTGTGTGTGTGTGTGTGTGTGTGTGTGTGTGTGTGTGTGAAAGAGCGCGAGCACGCAAGTAGTTTCTCATTTGCAGGAAGATATAACACCGAACGCCGTAAGCAAACAGGGGGAGGGGAGGGGAGGGGAGAGGAGAGGAGAGTAGGGGAGGGGAGAGGAGAGGAGAGTAGGGGAGGGGAGGGGAGGGGAAAGATGGCAGAAGTGGTTTTGAATAACTCGGTAAAGCTTGATGTTCACTCAGTTTGAAGGAGGTAAGGGGTTGGGGGAGTGTGTGTGTGTGTGTGTGTGTGTGTGTGTGGGGTGGGGTGTACAAAAAACACCTCCAGTTTCCCTCTGTGTGTATATCAGCCTGGCAAGTCATTTACCTTTTTGTCTCCTGTTGTTGGTGTTGTGTAACAAAGGCATTTATCACGATGCTCTGGTTCTACAGGCAGGTGCTACCAGTGCACTTTTTAAAGAGTAAAACATACGTAGTAACGCTGGCGTGAGTCTATCCAATCAGAAACCATGGTGCTGAGAAAATCCTCCAATGAGAACAACTTAACAAACCACAACTAAAAAACAAAAACACGGGTTCAGAGAGGGTCCACCAATCAGGGTCCTCTATTTTAAACTGAGAATGCTCGTATCCTATCGCAATTCAGGATGCTGGTCTGTGTGTGTAAAGGTGTGTTTTGGGGCGGTGGGCAGGGTTTTATAGTGAGGAGCCAAAAGGCTGAGACAGAGAGGGCTGAAAGAGATTGATGGATTGTTCAGGATGGCGAGACAGAGAGAGTGAGACAGAGGGCAGAAGTAGAGAGAGAGAGAGAGAGAGAGAATGGGAGAGAGAGAGGTGAAGATAAAAAACAACTTGAAAGAGGACAGGATGTGAGACGGAGAGAGATTCTTTTCCCCATCAACACTGCTTTTCTCAGCAAAGCCTGTTTGAATCGGGCCAAATGTCAGGTGCCACTTAGATGATTTGGACTTATCAGATCGTTCTCTCTCTCTCTCCCTCTCTCTCTCCCTCTCTCGATCCCTGTCTTTTCTTTCCATAACCACAGAGGACAACTAGGGCCGTCTTCATCTGATTTCTCTCCTTTTATCCTTCTCTCTCCCCCCTTTTTTTCTTCTACTCCCTCTGCTTTATCAGTAAGGAGTAAAAAAAAAAACAGAAAAGATTCAGCCCACTGTTATCGCCCGCCTGAAACTGTGATTTGATCTTCGGCCCACGTGCGCTTCTGTGTTGAGCTTCTTGTGTGTTCGTAGCGCAGTGATGTGTCTGAAATGACTATGGAAATAAATAAATAAAAAATAAAAAATCATTGAGATCTCTGAGCCCTGGTTATCTAAAGCCTGGTGGAGTAACATACATACATAATATATACAATTTATATTTATTATTGGGTTTAAATGCTGAGTCTGTTGGTGGTCGTTTTGGCCTCGGCTGACTGTTGTCGGGTAACCGTGGCAACGACCACCTTGACGCTATTACATTTTACTTATGTCTTTACTTACATCTGTACAAAAATATGTATTGACAAAAATTGTATAATAATTTTTTGGACAAGCGAATATTGGTTTTAATTTCTTTGATTTTTATTATTTTTGATGATGTATCTGCTCATCTTGTGACTGTAAAATAAAACAACATGAATAAGAATGCTCTCTGTCATATCTTTCATTGTGTATCAGAACCTGGTTCACGGTTCTATTTCTCTCACACTGTCTTTGTGTGTGTGTGTGTGTGTGTGTGTGTGTGTGTGTGTGAGAGAGAGAGAGTGTGTGTGAGTGTGTCAAGGAGTTACAATTCACAAACATGTCAGATAACGTCTGTTGAGTCTGGTTCATTTTGTTGCTGCATTGTCAACATGTCCTTGGCTTTGGCACTGATCACATGTGTTCACTCTTGAATTCTGCCCAGTATGCACTTGGGCATGGGAGGCTCACCATTGTCAGTTCATGTATATATTTATGAATAATCATGAGTGTGTGAGTGAGCGAGTGTGTGTGTGTGTGTGTGTGTGTGCTGGGGGAGGGGGGATTAGGGCAGCGTATGCATGAGGGAGTGATTACATGTATGTAAAAGTGCAAATATGTGAATGTGGGTGTTAGTGTGTTTTTGTTTGCATGTGTGTGTGTGTGTGTGTGTATGTGTGGATGTGTGTGTGTGTGTGTGTTAAGGCTCGTTAACGCCCCTGATGCTGTGTCACATCTGTCCCTGTCCCAGTGGAGACATTCTCACAGAGGGACAGCCTGCATCTGCAGCCTCATTCTGCTCCTATTCCCAAAACACACACACACACACACACACACACACACACACTCACACTCACACTCTCTCACACACACGCACATGCACACACACACACTCACTCTCTCACACACACGCACATGCACGCACACACACTCACTCTCTCACACACGCACTCTCTCACACACACGCACATGCACGCACACACACTCACTCTCTCACACACACACTCACTCACTCACACACACGCACATGCATGCACACACACTCACTCACTCACACACACACTCACACACACACACTCACTCACTCACACACATTTTCTTCCTCTACATCTCGCATCCTATTTCTCACACACTCATGACAGCATACACTCCTACACCTCCTGAGTTATCTGCCTGTATGTGTGAGCCTAGAGAGACATGGAGATGCACACACACACACACAGACACACCCACACACACACACAGACGGAGAGAAATGCTTTCAACATGGTGGCAACTGCTGTGCACCTGGGAAGGAAAGAGGCTGCCTGGTGCCTCCTTCTCCCCACTGTGTTTAACTTCTCACCTCTCACACTAATGACAAACTCCCCACTCGGCATGCACACACATGCACTCACACTTCTAACACACACACACACACTCACACTCTCACTTCTAACACACACTCACACTCTCACTTCTAACACACACACACACTCTCACTTCAAACACGCACACACACACACACACACACACACACACACAAACACACAACACCACACAACACAACACAACACACACACACACACACACACACACACACACACGTGACAAGTGACATTAACAAACTTACATATATAAACAAACTGTAAGAAATAGGAACACCTGTTCATACACACACACTTGCTCAGGTACACACACAGTATATATACAATACACACAATTACAGTTTTACTGCATGCTTGATTACTGTATAAAACACACACACACACACACACACACACACACTAACACTAACACACACACTAACACACACATGTTGCATGCACATATGCAACACGCTTACACTCACAC
>NC_055977.1:26266520-26279020 GCF_018492685.1 Alosa sapidissima
ACCACACACCCACACACGCATACACACCACCAACATCTTTCCTACCCGCATACACACTCACACACATGCATGCACACACCACCCCCTATGCCTAGCCACACATACACACACAAACAAACCCTCCCTTGCCATCTACACACACACACACTACCCCCATGCCTATTCACACACTTACACAAGGAGCATAGATACACTCCAAGACTCACATCTCTAGCCTTGATCTCCCCATAGATGCAACATATCTCATTCCCTAATTCCCTAGCACACACACACACAACTCCAGCGCATCAAAACTCTCAAACTAGCAAGTGAACATGCTTCACAAACACATTGACACACACACACACACACACACAGAGTCTTGATCCCCACACAGATATTCTCCTTCTCTAATTCCCCAACATACAAAGAAATATGCCTGTAAAACTCACTTATACCCCACACTAACAAGCTGTACACACATCCGTTCTCTCGCTCTCTCTCACACACACACACACACACAAATACACAACCACACACAAATACACAACCAACTTAGACCTCTCTGGAAAACCAGCACAAAGATCCTAACCCCACCGTAGCTCTTCCCAGTTGCATAACTGCACTGCTTTATTCCTTTCAGTTCCCAACACAAGCTCCTTGGACACAAAAAACATACAAATAGAAAAAACATCAGATACGTAATTTACATGCCATTAACATGCTTCTTGGATGATCGGATCACAAGTGGACAGGTCTTATGAACAGCTCAGGTTTGAATGAACCCAAAGACGCATCGAGATCCAATCATTCTGAACACATTTGGAAGTGGGCTGGGGTGTACAGTATGACCACATTGGTTTAGCAGAATCTGCATAAATGTGTTCTGGGCCACATTGAATGACAGTCTATTGGATGTAGCTACATATTCAAAGCTTTGTACCACAACATGAAAATCCCATAGAGAGAAATGACTGGTCCATAGGAGCTTATTTCAGTAGCCAAGCACATATAGTTAATAGATAATACAGTAGATAGATAGATAAATAATAGTAATTTACTCTATACAAAAAGGCAATTTAATATTCTCGACAGTAACAAGATAATATTAGCGTCCATAGCCCTGAGAGGAAAATACATGATGTTTTCTTACCATGTTAGCTTATGCCAGCTAGCTAACTTATTTAGGCCTACAGGCATGCGCGGATCTACAGGGTGGCAAAGGGTGGCAGCTGCACAGTCTTGCCATCCCTGTTGCCACCCCATTTATAAATCAGCAGAGGCGGACAGAGTACACAGCTTCATTACTTGAGTAAAAGTACAGATACCCTTTGCTAAATTTTACTCAAGTACAAGTAAAAGTACAACAGTCAGATGTCTACTTAAGTAAAAGTACTGAAGTACTTGTTTTTAAAAGTACTTGAGTATCAAGAGTACAAGAGTAGCCTACATTTTCTAAATATTGCATTACTACTGCCACAGTGCTTACATTTATGTACAGAAAAAAAATTGCCAGCCACCCTGAGAAGTCAAAGGCGATTCAAAATGAGTCAGAAAAGTTGAGACAGGACCAATCGTCAAAATTTCGATGTCCACCACTCTAGTTCATCCAAAACAAACCAGAAAAGGGCCTTAAAGTGCTAAAAACCGGAATTTTCCTTTAACAACCATCATAAATTAAACGGCTACTTGCTTCTATATCCTGCTCGTACTTTGAAGGCCTACTTCTATCTGAAATGTTTGATCAGTTTATTTTAACAACCATCATAAACTAAATGGCTATAGGCCTACTTGCTATATCCTGCTCCTCCCGACGTTAGCTATTATTTATGTTTAATAACCAACTAGCCCTAGCTACCACTTGTTAACTCGTTTTCACTAATGAGTAGCCTATAGCTCATAACACCACATTTAAGTTCTAAAACATTTATTTCAGACATACAAGACACAATTAATTTACTTTGGTGCATAAAACCCTCATAGTAGGCTAAAAGTATCACAGTATCGGATAGATAGCCTAGACTAGAGTATCCTATCTAATAGACCTCTCCGGAATAAGTCCCGCCTCCAAAACATCCGGTTTCCACTGGATTTTTTGATTGTCGTGTCGTTAAAGTAGTAAACGAGTATTAATGCTAACCGGGAGCTAGTTCCGATGTACGCGGGCGGAGGAGGGCGTTAGATCTCGCCCACAACCTAACGTGATGGTCAGTTTCACGTGTGATTCACGCATGATTTCAGTGGTCTATAAAAGTAAATCGTTTGCAAGGTTCAGCCTCTTTTCAACACGACTTAACTTTGGTTTGACTGTGCTGAGAGTTTGTTGGCTGTTATTGAGATATTTGAAAAAGAAAGAAATCGCCGACAAAGACACTAAAGACATGACGAAACAAGATTTTTTTTTCACGAAAAACAGATAATAATAAGCAGACTAGGAATCAGAGGCAGAGTTGTATTGAGTCGATAGCTTTATTTTGCATGACCTTGATCAGAACAGTAACATTTTCAGAATGTATTAACCTATCAAACATGACGATTTCATGCAGGGTTAGTGCCACCTCCGTAGACAGGCTCTGGTGCCACAAACTCCATTTCGGTGAAGACAAACTATGTAACATTGCCGTTGCTATGCAACCTTGACTCGGGGAGTCGTGGCGTCCAAAGCGTGCGTTAGCTTAGTGCTTCTTACTAATATATTTCTACTTTAACGGCACCGACAATTAAAAAATCCAGTGGAAACTAGATGCCAGAAGTGTGTAGACCAATCGGCCCACCATTTTTTTCTACTTCGCCGCCTACAGATGTTTGACAGGTATGATATTTCGAAACGCCATGTTATTTCCCATAGACATTCGACGCCCGGAAGTTGGGTGGATCCGGATGTTTCGGAGGTGGGACTTATTCCGGAGAGGTGCGAGGGGGTCCTAAACAAGCTGGGAATTTAGCTAAGCTATGGGCTAAGAAGTGAGGAGTTAGGATATTTGAAGCTAAGAGACACAACAAGGAAAATCAAAATGAATCCATAAAAAAACAGGGCAAACATTATTTTATAGTATTTTATATATCCCCAGCCAAGGTGCAATGCAACAGTCACCACATTACCCATATGTCAGATAGCATATTTTCAATGGGGAAATGATTTAGCGTTTTGCATTTGCCTGAAGTGATGTAGCCTAGGTATAATGTTTGTTTCAATATTTTAATATGTTTTTATATATTACTTAATTTAATGTATTTAGATATTGTTAAAATGTTGTTAATAGGAATAGTTAATTGTAAGGGCAAAATAAGTTGCAAATCATTATAATTGTCTGTTCATTTATTTGGTCTTTACAATTCAAATATTATGGTGGTTGACAGTGGGCCAGAAGTGGTGTTCCAATATCTGGAAGCGGGATTGCACTACATGGGTTTTGCTCACAATTTGGTCCCCCTCACTTGAAAATATCTCCTGATGCGCCCTTGCTCAAAACTCACTAGAAGACGTCATTTGAGGGGTCATTTTTTCAAAATGTTCTCCAGGGGAGCATACCCCAGAATCTTGTTTCAATCCAGATAACTAAATCTATTGATGGCTTATTTTGTATGACTAAATTTGTCCATATTCCCTCAAAACGCACTAGAAGACCTCATTTGATGGGTCATTTTTTCAAAATGTTCTCCGAGGGAGCATACCCCCGCATACCCCCAAACCCCCCTAGAATTGCTTTTTGACACTGTACAATTTAAGTACAGACTACACAGACTGTAGATAGTGATAACACAGAGAAAGGGTCCACAATTCAAAAATTAAGACCCGCACCATCCAAAAATCCAGCTACATGTCTGCTTTGCCTCTTACCCATGTAAGCACAAAACACATTCAATGAAATCCATAGAATTTTAAGTTTTGAATAATGTCCATGGCCCCCCTCCTGGAACCTTATGCCACCCCTTTGCCACCCCAGGAATAAATCTAGATCCGTCATTGCCTACAGGCCAAGCTGCTTTACCATTTGCTACTGATGTTTTCGCCTATACTTTAGTTGCCCATTTAATATAAGCAAATCATGTGAAAGATCCAGTGGACGCAAAGTTCGGTCACATGAGCTAGCTAATTAGAAAAATATTTAAACCAACATCAGCTAAATGTAGCCAAAGAGCTAATTCGAGCTAGGCAGCATTTCAGCAGTTTCAGGAGAATAGAGAGTGAGAAATAAAAACAACTGGTTAAGAGTAAACCAGATTTAATGTGGTCAATTCTTTACTGAGATATTAATGTAATATAAATCGGTGCAAAAATAATAATATTATCAGACAATAATATTTATATTATTTAGAAAAAAATAATATGAAGGTAAAAATAATATGAAATTCATTCATAGAATATTTAAACTCTATTTATCCAAAGTGCATGTGGACCTTGTTAAAACTCTGCTGAGGACATGTGATACATGAGCCCTGTGCGTTGCCCTCGTCGCTGACAGAGTCCCAGTATCACATGTAATGGAGAGTGATTCCGTCGCCTTGGTGCTATTATTATGACTGATTATTTTTAATAGTCATTTGTGAGAGTGACTAACCAGAGACTGGCGGTGTCACTCGGCTGATGGAGATGGATTAGTGTTCTGCTGTCACTCACAACCACTCACGCGTGCCGGAGAGTAGCACACACGAGTGTGTGTGTGTGAGTGTGTGTGCGTGTGCATAAAAGTGTGTCGGTGTGAGAATGGGTGTGATAACGCATGAATCTGTTTGTACTTTGGTCTTTGTGTGTGTGTGTGTGTGTGTGTGTGTGTGTGTGTGTGTGTGATTATGTGTGACTGTGTGTGCATGTGTGTGTGTGTTGGTAGAATACATATCAGTGTCAGATGTAGTTCACTCTCGTGTTTATCATGTGCATCAATTACCCCTCACGTGTATGTGAGAAAAACAGTGAGATGATGATGGCTCCGGTGATAACGGCTTCTCCTGAATGAAAAATGAAAAAGTGTGTGTGTGTGTGTGTTTGTGAGTGTGTGAGGATGTGTCACTATGTGTGTGTATATGTCTAAGAGTGTGTGTTTGCATTAGCATCAGTTTTGTTGGGTGGGAGTGCTTGTCAGTGTGATTATGCATATGCAGCAGTGTCAAGTGCCTCTTGAGAATGTGGGAGGCCTTATGGGTAATGGAGAGGGTCAGGTATATTTGCCGGCATCGTGCCTTGGATGACCAGCTTTCAGGTCCATTTCAGTAGTCCTCAGTATCAAGTGCACAGCTCAGTGGACTAAGGGGTCAGTACAGCTGTCAAGTGGAACGCTGCAGATTCAACCCCTACAACATGATGTTGTGCCTTGGACAGGGCATTTCATCTGCATTGCCTAACCCTAGTCCCATGTTGCCATAGGGACGCTTGGATCAGTGAGACTAGGTCAAACGCATTATCCACTCAAAGTGATTTCAAATATTCACCGTTAAAATCTCAACACAACACAATTGTTTAATGTTAAGAAATGCACATTTCACTCCACACTGTGCACTGTGTTTACCAGTAAGCTAAAGTGCAGTTTAGCATTTTGTAGTTATAAATGTTCAATTTTTTGCGGCAAGGTACTGACAGTAAAATGTTGAATCATCAGTAGTTACAAAGGATAAAATGATATGTATTCAAGCCACTAAGTTGGCAACATTGGAATGTTCATGCTTGCTTACACATCAGCTGACAGTTGTCTGCACAGGTGAAGTGATATTCCCT
Organism: Alosa sapidissima; assembly: GCF_018492685.1. Lineage (NCBI taxonomy): Eukaryota > Metazoa > Chordata > Actinopteri > Clupeiformes > Clupeidae > Alosa > Alosa sapidissima. The sequence goes on from NC_055977.1 coordinate 26,272,213, forward strand.
AGCTATGTTCCCTAGCTTCCTACAAACACCATCACTCCTTACCTGTGGTGTAGTCTAGTTAGCTGTATACTGTGATGTAGTCTTGTTAGCTGTAGTGGGTATACTGTGATCAACCCCAAATGTTAATACGTATCCTTGCCTATTTTAAGTGGGTATACTGAGATGGTGATGCTTTTTAAGTGGGTATACTGCGTAGTCCTGCGTATCACGTAGACTACACCATCACTCCTTACGGAATGGAGTCTCACTCAACATGGCTGAACACACTGTACAATCCACTTCTCAGTCCACTACGAGACCACAATCAGATCCAGATGGCTGTTGTTATCATTACCATTATCACTATATAAACTGTTATGATGAGATCTAATAGCTATAATAAATATCTGGGTAACCAAAACATCAGGTCCACATTGATCTCAGTAACAATTTCAAGTTTTTGCCTGAAATTGCACTGTGCCTATTTACATGTGATGTACTGACAAAGAGCTACAGAGGCTAGAATATAGTTTTTTCTTTCTGCCGGATTACAAGCATCTCTGAACTTTTCAGACCACATTTCAGCCCTCTAGGTCACTTGATATCCATTAGAAACACAACTGAGCCCTAGCACCAGGTCTTGTGAAGCTGTGGTCAAAAGTAGATCAATATAGAATGAAAATATGAGTGCTTTAGACTATTATTTTCCAAGGTATGCCCATGCGTTTTGTAAAATGCCTATGGATACTCCCCATAGGACTTTTTGTTATCCAAAATGCATACCGACAATCAAATGCTGGTAACACTCCATAATAAGGTACCATAATAAATAGCAAACTAGTAATTACGTAACCCTTTGTTAATTGTTAGTAACATATCTATTTGGCACAAGTTAATAGTTTTTTCATCATCAATTAAATATTTTTTGTTTGCATAAAATGTGTATGTTAATGTTTTAGCAAATCTAATAACTAATATTGTATTAATATGTGTTAATAGTTAACTAAATGTCTTTTTGGCACTAATTAACAGTTATTTCTTACATCATTTAAATGTTAAATATTTATTTACAAACTATATGTTAATAGAAAAGTTAATGATGGCGCTACCTTGACATGCCGCCACTCTTGTCGGTGCACGAAACGCTTGCAATAAAGTTGGTTAAGCTTAATTAATATATTAGTAGTATATAGCTATAAGCGTGGGGTCCCTTATAATAAAGTTGGTTAAGCTTAATTAATATATTAGTAATATACAACTATCAGTATGGGGGACCCTTATAATAAAGTTGGTTTAGCTTTATTAATATATTAGTAATATATAACTATTAGTCAGACGGTGAAGGGACTGAGACCAAAACTGGCTTATCACATTTATTCCTTTAGGAAAAGTTAAAACAAAACATGCCTTCAGGCACTGGCATACATAAAACAGCATCTGCACAAGCAAAATAAAAACTAGATGTACCGCAGAGCGGTACAAAATATGACCGCCGCCCAGTCCAGCACATTTTTTCCACAAAAATAAATCACGCTGAAAGGCCTATGATTCTAACTGTCTCACTAAATTGCATTATCCACACTCAATTCTCACTGGTATCTGCTAGACAACAAGTACCAAAACATGATTAGTTCATAGATTTCACATGTAAAATTGATTTTATACAACCCCACCCCCATCTTGCCTGTTCATAATTCTGAGAAATTCTTGAATTGTGTGCATGTGTGCGTGCACACGTTTATGTTTATGTGTGTGTGTGTGTGTGTGTGTGTGTGTGCGTGCGTGCTTGTGTGTTTGTCTGCGTATGTGTGTTTGTGCATGTGCATGCATGCGTACATATGTCTACTGTGTGAGTATGTGTCATACGTATGATTACTGTGAATGTATGTGTGTGCGTGTGTATCTGTTTATGCACATGTGTGCACATGGAATGGGTGCCCCTGGAGGCAAACATACGGAAAAAATTGGTCATCCTAGGCCCTACGGTTCTCAAGATATTCACAGAAAACTGTGTCTGCCCTACCCTCCTTTTGGGGGGTCCAGTCCAGCGGGGGGGCTACAGATCAAAACGAAAAACGATGGTTCCATGCTATCCATGTGGGGTTATAAGCCCACTAAGTTTTGTGTACCCCGGTCTTTCAGTGTCCCAGAAATCCTTGTTGGTGTACGGTCCCTAAATGTACACATAAATGATTTTATTGTAAGGCCCCCCATGAACGAAAGTTCACAAAACTTGGCATGCATTCGGAAGGTGTCATAATGATCCTACACTTTCAATTTCGTGCAGTTTTGACCATGTCAGCCAGAGATATTGTGATGAAAACACCTAATTTTTTGCTTTTTAATTTTTAACTAGGTGGCGCTATACATGAAATAAGTGGTAATGGGATGGGTTGACATGCCCCCTTAAGATCAACATACAAAAAAAGGTGGACCTCCTAGGCCCTACGGTTCTCGAGATATTCACAGAAAACTGTCTCCGGCCACCTACAGGCCAGTTGGTGTATAGTAACATAAATTAATTTATTGTGTGGCCCCCCATGAATAGAATTCCACGAAACTTGACGTGCATTCAGAGGGTGTCATAATGATCCTACACTTCCAATTTCGTGCAGTTTTGACTATGTTAGGTCACAGATACCTGCGATTACAACACCTCATTTTTACTTTTTTGTGTTTAACTAGGTGGCGCTATACATGAAATGAGTGGTTATGGAATGGGTTGACATGGCCCCTTGAGATCAACATACAAAAAAAATGGTCCTTCTAAATCCTACGGTTCTCGAGATATTCACAGAAAACTGTGTCTGCCCTACCCTCCTTTCGGGGGGTCCAGTCCAGATCAAAACGAAAAACGATGGTTCCATGCTATCCATGTGGGGAAAATTTGGACATGCGAAAAAAACAAACAAATAGTACTTCCAAAGGCAAAGAGTACACTACTTTCAAACACTAGACAGAGAGTCACCAATTACAGGACAGCCAACCACAAAGGTATCCAATAAGGATGAAGTGGAAGAAGAGGTGTGCAAACTCTCACACAACCAACCACTGGCAGTAGGGTGCCTTATACACCCCACAAGATAATAAAGCCATAAACCATAAATTCTCCACAAAGCTAATCAGAAAAGCTAGATAAATAATAATATGTCATTAACTTTATATTAGTATATAGTTTGTAAATAAACATTTAACATTTAAATGATGTAAGAAATAACTGTTAATTAGTGCCAAAAAGACATTTAGTTAACTATTAACAAATATTAATACAATATTAGTTCATAGATTTGTTAAAACATTAACATACAGGTTTTATGCAAACAACTAATATTTAATTAATGATGAAAAAACTATTAACTTGTGCCAAATAGATATTTTAGTAACAATTAACAAATATTAACAAAGGGTTAGGTAATTACTAGTTTGCTATTTATTATGGTACCTTATTATGGAGTGTTACCCAAATGCTTTCTGCACATGAACCCCTTTGTGTAGAAGCATAATCCTGGTCTCAAATGAAAGGTAACACTTTGAGGTTTCTTGTGGACTATTTAGATTGTATGTCAGGTATTCTGATATACTGTAGACTGACTACACAAAATATGGAATAATAACAAAAAAGTCTCTATTTTTGCATTTACTTTGTTGGTTCAATGAGTGTGTATAAGATGTATAAGACTATACATCTGTACAACTAATACTGGATAATACAACATGAAGATTCAATTTCTATGGATTCTTGTGTACCCAATATGTTGCATCTACTTATTGTGCTGCAGCTACACTGCAGCCAGAAGTCAGGGTAGCATCAAAAGTGGAGGAGGGGGAGGGGGGCATTTTGGATCAAATTTAATTGAGACATAATAAAATTAATCTGAGAATGTAAATCACTATACAGATTGTACATGACATTGTCATTTTTGGATTCCCAAGAGTCAAAGCTTTGAAATGGTGTATAACTGTCACAGTCACACCAGGTTCTGCTCCAGCCACACCCACTGCTCACTCACCTGAAGCTCCCCTCACTCGTTCACAATCCCCAGTTTACTAATGACCTGCACCTGTTCCCAATCAGCCTCACTCCCTACTTAACCCTTAAAGGAGTACCGTCACACCGGTGTGATGGGAATGTTGAGAAATGAACATTCTAAAGAATATCTGGGTTCATTGAATTCAACATAGCATTTTAGAACCTTCAATTGTTGCGGAACTTAGAATGTTCAAATAACCTACACCTTTAAGGGTTAAACCCCAGTCTCCCCTCAGTCTTTGTCTGGCCTCGTCAGAGATGACACCACAGTGCTATCCACCAGCCTAACTCACCCAAGGAGTACTCATCCTGGATTCTCCTCACCTGTTCCAGCGGTACAGGAAATCACATCAAACAAATTTAAAAAATTCTGGGGGAGGACCCCCAAACCTCCCCTCCCACATATACGGCAATTAGTGGGGGGCCCATAATACATCTGGGCCCAGGGCCCCAAAAGTTCATAATCCGCCCATGATCCTGACATGTTAAATCGAGGGAGGCCTGGCCTCTAAAAACGCTTGCAGATGGCAAGCAAAAAATAGCCTGTCTAATGATATCTGCTCTGCTATCTGTTATTGCTGTCATAACTCAGCGCAAAGAATTCCACTGCCAGTCATATGCTGCTAACGGTTTTAGTTGAGATCAGACAGGCTTTAACGCTGTGTGGTTTATTGGGGGAGACGAGCCTTTCCCAGCAAAAGGTCACACTGGCTAATGGCCCGTGGGCGTCTATGGTATGGACTGCTGCCATAGAAGAGGGAGAGGTCACTGCGCATTGCCATACCTGGTTAGCCGGTGTGCACGGTTGCGTTTTAATGACTTGTGGTAAAAAAGAAAAGAAAAAAAGAAAAGCTTAACGGTATAAATTGTGAGAAGCTGAAGGTGCCTTATAATTCTTTTTTAGAGACAAATATACTTACTGCAAGAGCATATGCCCATGGGACAATTGTGGGCCCACAAAGGAATGCTAACTCTTAATGGCATCATGTGATGGTAGCTAATACACAGAGATGGTGTAGTAATGACAGCATTTGCCTGTGGGACAGCCAGGTGGACAGGGACTGTAGGTGGTGGACATTGCTAGCAGCAGGTGCAGGATGTTTGTGGGAAAGAACTTGTGGTCAAAGTACATGGGCAGACCAGTCAAGCGAAGAGAGAGAGAGAGAGATAGAGAGAGAGATAGAGAGGGAGGATAGAGAGGGAGGAGAGAGAGAGAGAGAGAGAGAGAGAGAGTGTGTGTCGAGGAAGACCGCCAGACAGATTGCATCTATCAAAGCAGAATCAGTGCGTGTCAAAGGCCCTATCGCCTCTCTTGCTCTCTCTCTCTTTCACTCTCTCTCTCTTTCTCTCTCCCTCTCTCTTTCCCTCCCCCCTCTACTCCACTTGGCTCCCTGCTTTACTTGGGGGCAGTTTGCAATTCCCAAGGTGTCAGCAATATCATATCACTGCCAGACTGCGTCGTGGTCCAGCTTGCTGAAATAGAGCCGTCTACGGCGAGCCGAGGCGATAGACATCTCATTACACTTTCATGTGCTCTGCTCACCGCCTCGAGTCCACCGGCTGCTCACGTGGAGAGAGAGAGAGAGGGAGAGAGAGAGAGAGAGAGAGAGAGAGAGAGAGGGAGAGAGAGAGGCAGAGGGAGGGATAGAGGGAGGGATAGAGAGAGAGGGGGGAGTCGGAGAACTTCAATGATTTAGGGAGCTGCGCACCCCACGGGCGACTGCACCTCTGCCGGTGCCTCTGAACGTTAATTAATTTCCTCGTCGTCACTTCGAATCTCTCCCGGCAGTCTCTCTCTCTCTCTCTCTCTTTATCCCTCCCTCTCTCTCTCTCTCTCTCTCTCTCTCTCCCCCTCTCCCCGCACGCCCGCCCCTGTTCGAAGTCTTGTTTTACCGGTGTCTTTCAGGTGCTGGGGGAACATGTTTTAAATGTCTCAGAAATAATGGCCAGAGACACAGGGGTGGGAAAAACTGGTGTGCCGTAGCGTCGTCTTCCTGCACCTTGACATATCTCTGGCCCCTGTGTCTGCTTAACGCTAATGGAGTTTCAAGGTACCCCTGAGTGTATGAGTGTGTGACTGTGTGTGCGTCTGTGTCTGTCTGTGTCTGTGTGTGAGTGTGAGTGTGCAGCATGTGAGTGTGTGTGTGTGTGCTCTCTGGACTGTAAATGACACGTTTCAGCATGTATCGCATTAAGGCAAGCCTGCCTCAGCCCAGACCAAAGCCGTCTGGTCAGTCCAGCCCCGGGGAGAAGTGCTGTCCAGAGTTCTGCCGCTTCCCAGCTGCTCCGTATCCTCACATGGCCCCTCAGCTCTCCACTACTCCACTGCTCCACTACTCCACTACTCCACTGCTCCACTGCTCCACTGCTCCACTACTCCACTGCTCCACTGCTCTACTGCTCTACACTACTCCACTGCTCCAATGCTCCACTACTCCACTGCTCCACTACTCCACTGCTCCACTACTCCACTGCTCCACTGCTCCACTACTCCACTGCTCCACTGCTCTACTGCTCCACTGCTCCACACTGCTCCACTACTCCACTACTCCACTGCTCCACTACTCCACTACTCCACTACTCCACTGCTCCACTACTCCACACTACTCCACTACTCCACTACTCCACTGCTCTACTGCTCCACTACTCCACTGCTCCACTACTCCACTGCTCCACTACTCCACACTACTCCACTACTCCACTACTCCACTGCTCCACTACTCCACTTCTCCACTACTCCACTGCTCCACTACTCCACTACTCCACTGCTCCACTGTTCCAGTACTGTAGCTTATGTCA
>NC_055977.1:26286520-26289020 GCF_018492685.1 Alosa sapidissima
ATCATTCAATATTACAACAATAAAAATAGTTTGTGTACTGTCTTAATTGAAACATGCTTCAGTTCACGCTCAAAGGAAGGGGAGGGTAGCGCCCTGGGCCATGATGAGTACTATGGAATACAACCCTAGCGGCGCCCCTGTGTGTGTGTGTGTGTGTGTGTGTGTGTGTGTGTGTGTGTGTGTGTGTGTACATGTTTGTGTGTGTATAGTAGTGTATTGGTGATTTTTGCACAAAGAGGAGGAAGGGGAGAATGGAAGGGGTTGGCCTAGGGCATATGTAAGACGTCACTCGTCAGGACCAATGAGGGAACTGGGAGTGGTCGAAGGAAATCGTGAAGCTGTCCGCGCGCTGTTGGAAATATATCAATTGATTATAAACCCCTGTTAAACCTAATAAATCTGACTCCGGTCAATATTAGAAAAGTTTCAGTTCATTGTAACATTGTTATCCTTAGTGGGTTGATACGCCCACAATACATATTGTTAATGAGAATGCCTAACTCGTTTTCTTGTGACACACGCTCAAGCTTAGGAATATATACTATAGGTCTCCTCCATCTGCCGATTAATTCGGGCGGTTCCTAAACATAACACGTATTGGTCTGGAAGTGGTCAGAGGTTACATGCTGATCCGGACTGCTATACTCATCAGCGTGTTAGACAGTCAAGCAAATTCCTATGCTACAGGGGGGTCAGGCTGTGCTAGGTTTTCGCGACCAATCTAGAACCATCGCTTACAAACTGCCCACCGCTGTGTAATGCTTGGTCATTTCATAATAACATGCCAGCTCCCAGGTGATTTAGTTTCTACGGCGGCGATAACTAATCCCAACCGTCCACTATGCTAGTAACGTTACCTAAACTGCTACTCTGGACTACAAGTGCAATAGAAAGGCTATGTGGGTCAGAACATCACAATTTATTTGTCAGATACAAGCTATTCATCCAATACATTATAGAAGGTAGATCTAAATGAATAATGTGAAAGTTACGAAAACAGGTTAAAGGATCATTTAGGAAGCCATATGAAGCAATCAGAGAATGAACATACCAGCTCAGAGGATGATGACTACACACCAGAGTGGTGCGGGAGATTCTGACTACAGAATGGCTCCTAGAATGCTCTGTGAACCTCACTTAAATAGTTTACCTAGCTTGTGGTTGGTTACATTGAAATGGATCACATGATTGGAGGTCAGCTGATTTTGGGTCACATGAGAAGTACTTTGATGAGACTTGAGACCATTGTTGTAGTGAGAGTGCATTAATCAAGACATGACAATGTACACATTAATTACATTTCCTGCTTCCTAGTTAGTTTCTCCTGTGAAAAAGGCAAAGGTTAGAGATATAATCAAAAGTTGTTGTAGCAGCAATATGTGACAATGGGCCCACCATGAGGTCATACCATCATGTGGTAGGGTAATTAATCAACAGTTCACATGATCAGGAGTTTGATCAGTATAGAAACATTAGGACTTCTTACACATACATGGGCAACATACGGTCCGCGGGCCACATCCGGCCCGTGGGCTTTCCCTGACCGGCCCGCGTAAGGTCCGTGAAAGGACAATAGTCAAGAGCCTAGCATAGAGATAATGCACGCAAATCAATATCGTTGCTTTTATTTTGAAAGTGACTGCTATTTGTACGCCCATACATTTGTGCGTGGATGCATACGATGTAAACACCCTCACTGATGTGCTGGTGAATAGAATTTATGCTTCTGCGTCGACACAATACAGTTGCCTTTAAGCAACGGCGTAAACCTTTCAAAGTTTTGTGTCTCTTATGTCTGCGTCGCTCACTACTGCAAAGGTTGTCAGAACGAACTCCTGCTGTTTGTTGGCGATACGAAGTGTTAATTTCAAAACGTTACTGGCAGATAGATAGTTTACATTCGGATAACCCCGTCATTGTAACCAAAATATGTCTGAGTTTATTTGCAAAGCTTATGTTAGCAAACTAGTATGATGCTACTACCCACAGGTTGCTTGAAGCAGCCGGCTCAACACACTGGGCGAGTTGACCAATCACAGTTTTGAGCATAAAGTTAAAGCAAAAACATAGCCTACATTTTAAAAATAGTTTTCTTTGTGCATGTTGATTAACTAATGACAGCCTGCTATTGTCTGCTCCACATTTTCATAGTCTAATTCTGCATAGAGTTAATTTAATGATGGTAATGATGGTAATGATTTTATGACGAAATATTGCTGAGTGTTGATGAAATGGTGGCACAGGCCTATGGTTGTACTGACTCCTTCACATTTTTATGGCCTAGCCTAATTATATAGATATTGTAGTACTTTTTTATATCAGTCTTTGAAAACTGAAAAAAAAAATGTCAATGTCAAAAAATAATTTTCGAGAATGAGGATTAAATACTGGACATAGATTAAATAGCCTATTGCTGTTTTTCCTTTGTCTCCCTCACATTTTCATCTGTTCTTACGAGTAGTAAACAAAACCATATGATTTACTTAATGTTATACAAGAA
>NC_055977.1:26299020-26301520 GCF_018492685.1 Alosa sapidissima
TGTGTGTGTGTGTGTGTGTGTGTGTTTGTTTATGTATGTGAGTGTGTGTTTGTGTATGTGTGTGTGTGTGTGTGTGTGTGTGTGTGTGTGTGTGTGTGTGTGTGTGTGTGTGTGTGTGTGTGTTTATGTATGTGTGTGTGTGTGTGTTTATGTATGTGTGTGTGTGTGTTTATGTATCTTTGTGTGTTTGTTTGTGTGTGTGTGCTGTGTTGAAGGGAGAATGTAAAACTGGAGATGATGATCAACATGGCCGCCACAGAGGGATACATAAAACACATGAGCCGGCAATCAAGTCCACAAATGTCAACACCACTTGTTATCTACGTCAGTCTGCCTCCTGTCTTTCATCTATTCTTTCGTCTTTTCATCTCTCTCTATCCCTCCCTCTCTCTCCCTCCCTCCCTCTCTCTCTCTCTGCCCTTGTGTCCTTGGTTGCACCTGTTTTCTGGCCGCGGGCCCTGAGAAATAAATGAGTAAGGTGGTGATGAGAGGCAGAGCTGCATTCTCCTCTTCCATTACACACACACACACACACCCGCACACACACACACACACACCCGCACACACACACACACCCGCACACACTCACACACACACACACCCGCACACACTCACACACACACACACACACACACACCCGCACACACACACACACACACACCCGCACACACTCACACACACACACACACACACACCCGCACACACACACACACACACACACACACACACTCACACACACACACACACACACACACACACACACACCCGCACACACACACACACACAGACACAAACACAGACACAAACACAGACACACACAGACACAAAGAGAGAGAGCTCAGGTTTTGATTTTATATAAAGATTTCAAGATGGGGTCAGCTTTGATTGTCTGGTGGGGGAAAAGTGAGGATGGTGTTGGTGCATTCAAACTGAATGTAGTACATACAGCCCATACGGGCACTACTGCATACATTACATACATCAGAGTCCTGCAAAGGGTCGGGTACCCGCATAAAAGTGGCTAAAACGGGTGGATTGTGACCTTCCTAAAATTTACGGGCGGGGATGCGGGCGCTGGGCAGATAATGAACTCATAAATGAAAACTATGTGCAACATTGGTATGTCTAAATTACCATTACCAGATCGCAAATATGTGTTCTAGTCTAGCCTGGGTGTTCCCATGCTGCCTTGCGCGCGATTTGATTCACGCTGCTAAGGCAGCCTGGAGACCATGGAGCAAATTTTTGCCTGAGATAGGGAACCAATCACAGAACAGGGGGGAAAGCAAGACGATGATGAGCTATGCACAGACGCATTTGATAGACATCCGTGGCACCCAATAAACGGATCTGGGCATTTTTTTCAAATACGAGAAAATGAACGTTTGGTTCCCAGACCACGTCTCATTGAGAAGTGGTGGCGCTAGCCAGGCTAGTTCTAGTCAACAATAGGCTAAGACCTTTGTCCTTTGACAATCACGTCACTACTGCAACTTTGATTTCTTGCATTTAATTTGCATTTAATTCATCAGATTAGAAATAAAACAGCATTTCATTTTGATATTGTCACTGGTGCTGAACATTTGCGGTTGTAGGCAGGGGCGGGTCTTCAAAAATGACCCGTGCAGGACTCTGACATACATTACTCAGGCCCAGAGCAGTAGAGAAAACAGAGTGGCACTCCCATAAGAGACTGTGGAAAAAGATGGCAGCTTTTCCATGCCAGGGTCCGGGTTTGGAAATGAAAACTGCCAATCATTTGGTCAGTAGCCAATGAGTTGCTAGATTACACCCTCCAGCATCCAGCTCCTGTGATACAGCCATTCAGCACAGGATTTTTGGAACTGGACATCAAAGAGTGTCGCAACTCTCTCTTTCTATGGCTGTGCTTAGGCCTACATAAATAATTGCATGTACATATCATCTACTTACACTAGAATTTTCATTGCATGAAATTGACATGAATGTACAGTAAACCTTATGTTATTGTTATTCTAATCATTAATCATTGAAATCATTGCACTCATAGAAGTCATTCAATGTCTTTGTTGGTGATTTTTAACATTAAGGTAGAGTTGATCATCATTATTGATTGACTTTATTTAATGATATTTTGTATGTAACATGACAAGTTTGTAGTTTGGTAATAGTATGAAATAAATAAATTAAATAAATGTGTAGAAGAATTTTGAAACACTTTTCATAGAGGTTCTTTTTAAGCATTAATCAATCCACAAATCATTAGCTTTGGCATAAACAAACATTAATTGACCACTCTGCATCATGATACAAGCGAGAGAGATGGGGAAAAAACAATGTTGGTCAGTTAAAAACTGCCTTATGAATTATTAAGTAATATTAAGTACTGTAATTAATACTTTATTAATTTTAACTATGGTATTCAGTTAATACTAATGGAAGCTTACTGCAAAATACTACATATTTATTCATACTACACAGCATTAGAGGCAGATTATAGGGCATTACTGTAGATGCAGAC
>NC_055977.1:26311520-26331520 GCF_018492685.1 Alosa sapidissima
TGCGTGTGTGTGTCTGTATGTGTGTGTGCGTGTGTGTGTGTGATGTATTTTTATTTTGTTCCTTTTTTTGTTTGATATATTTTACGATATCTTTCTTATTTTATCATCCCTTTATCTTTTTTTTTCTTTTTTGGAAACTTTCCCTCTCCGCCTCTCCTCCCCTCTCCTCTGCCATTCTCTCTGTCTTTATCCGCGGACTGTTCCGACCATTAAACCATTTCCTCCGTTTGGCCAATTTATGCCGCTTAATTTAGCGGAAAACGAGGCAGCGGCAGCCATGGTGGTGGGGGTGTGTGTGGGTATGTGTCCGTGTGTGTGTTCGTGTATGTGCGCGTGTGTATGTGTGCGTGGGTGTGTGTGTTAGTCTGGGCTCGTGTCTTAGTTTAGGGGACTGTGTGTGTGGGCGTGTATCTGTGTGTGTGTTGATGTGCCAGTGTGAAGGGACTGTGTGTGGGTGTGTATGTGTTTGCATCTCTATCTGAATATCTGTGTGTGTTCATGTGCATGCATCTGTGTTTATGCATGATATTGACTATACAAGTTCGTGTGTGTGTGTGTGTGTGTGTGTGTTTCATGTCAGTGGCACGTTGGGGGCGGACAGATGAGCAGAGGGAGAATATCAGAAGCCAGTCCGGGGCCTCACAGCGAGATGCCAGGCAACAAGACCGAGGGTGGTCCAGAGGGGCACGGCAATCAACCCACCCTGGCACAGCAGGGAGAGGACACACACACACACACACACACATACACACACATCACACACTCACGCACACACGCATCACACACAAACTTGTGTGTCTGATGGAACACACACACACACCAAAGGGGGTTGGAGGAGGGACTGGGTGCTTGCCTGCCTCCCTTTTTTTTTGTGCGCAAAAAAATTATAATTGCTATGTGCGTGCGTATGTGTGTGTGAGAGTGAGTGTGTGTTTGTGTTGGTGCGTTTGAGTTTGTCTGTTTTCAAATGCGTCTCTCAAATGTTTCTGGGTTTTTTATTTTTTTATTTTTACGCCTTTGGAGACAACTCATTAAGAGATTGTGTGTATTAGTTTGTTTGTAGAGCAAGACATTTTTCGTAAACATCCATCCTGATTGTGTAAGGGTGCCCCCTCTCTCTCTCTCTTTCCTCCTCTTCTCTTCTCCGGTCCGTCCCTCCATCTTGGCAGTCAGTCTGTCCGTTTGTGGTGTCAACTCTGCGCCTGGAGAGGAAATCTGTGCCTCAACAAAGCTTTAAGAGAGAGAGAGAGAGAGAGAGAGAGAGAGTGTGTGTGTGTGTGTGAATGTGTGTGAGAAAGAGATGGAGAGAGAGACAGAGTGTGTGTGTGTGTGTGTGTGAGAGAGAGAGTGGGTGAGTGTGTGTGTGTGCATGTGTGTGTGTGAGGGAGAGAGACAGTGTGTGTGTGTGTGTGTGTGTGTGTGTGAGTGTGTGTGTGTGTGAAAGAGAGAGAGACAGTGTGTGTGTGTGTGTGTGAGTGTGTGTGTGTGTGTGTGGGTGTGTGTGAGTGTGTGTGTGTGTGTGTGTGTGTGTGTGTGTGTGTGTGCGGAGATGGAAAGAGGTCACTTTAGGCTGCCCCACGGGTACGGCTGGCACACAGCTGGCCACCAAAGCTGCCTCCCTCATCTCCATTGGCACGGGAAGCATTGACCCGGGGGTAGGTGTGTGTGTGTGTGTGTGTGTGTAGGGGGGTATGCGTATGTGCATGTGTGGGTGTTTGTGTACATCTGGTTAGATGTGTGTGTGAATATGTATATGAATATATATATATATATGTGTGTGTGTGTGTGTGTTAGGAAACAGAGGTGGGGGGCTTTTGGAGGTCTTGGGAAAAGGCGTGTTGTTGGGGGGTGGGGTGTGTGGTGGGTAAAGGGGACGTGTCGACGCGTCTTCCCCTCCGTCACCAAATATAACCCTGTCACAAGAATTTGCTGCCCTCCGCCTCGCGGGCCTCTCCACTCACATCCACTCCGGTGCACACCGCCTCCCAGGCACGGCGGAACGTTCCAGAAGGATCCGGCGAGGTCACAGAGTCCTGCTAGAACACTGAGAAAGAGTGACTGAGAGAGAGTGACAGAGAGAGAGAGAGGGAGAGAGAGCGACAGAGAGAGAGACCCCTCACACACACACACACACACACACACCTCATGTTGTACAAATGCTGTTCTTTCCTCACTGCAGTGCCGTGCTCATCGTTTCAAGGGATCCTTTGTTTGGGCGGTTGGCTGTGGAGTGGACGCGTGTCTGCGGCTGCCGGAGCAACGCTACGAACGCTGCGAAAACTGGAGAAAAAAAGACAAAAGACAGAGGGCCTTCTCTCTTTTCGCTCGTTGAGGTTTCGAGACATGCTGTCCTGACAGCTGGAAAGCATTGTCACCACCGTCCACACACATGTGTCCACCCCACGCCCCCCCCCGCACCGCACCTGATTGTGGCCCAGAGGTGGCCCAGGTCCGGCGTCTGTCCCTGTTGGCTGTATGGCATCAGGCCGCATTGTCCTGCTCTTATCTGCCGATCTCTTCTACGCGGCTTGGGGACTATGTCCTCCAGTTCTACCTCTACAGAACCCTTGGGGACTATGTCCTCAAGTTCTACCTCTACAGAACCCTCTCGTTCTATTTTCAGTGACACGTCGGTGTTATTATGTGCCTGCCCCTCTACCCTCACCAGCACCACCCCACCCCACCCCAACACACACACACACCCCTCCCTGCTTTGCCACACCAAAGACTGCACAGTAATATCAATTAAGGACAGGGGAAAGGAGCCTTGCCAAGTGGCAGATCCTTAATGGGGACATGTGTAAGTCATTACCACAACACACTGGGTTCTTCTCAGATAGAGGGAGAACAGAGAGAGAGAGAGGGATGGAGGGAGGGAGGGAAGTGGGGACACAGAGGAACAGACCAAGAGAGAGAAAAGGAAAGCTGAAGAAAGGATGGATAAAGATGGATAAAGAAAGATGGTTGGCAAAGTGTTTTTTTTTTAAAGAAAAGGATTGCATTGACAGAGAAGAGAAAGAGAGAAAGAGAGTGCATGAGATAGTCGGACGAAGAGATTGAAAGTTAGAAATAAAGATTGTGGGAAATAAAAGTAGGAGGGAGCACAGCAAAAGAAAAAGAAAGAAAGAAAGAAAGAAAGTTTGGGGGATGCTGACATCATGAAAGAATGTGGGCTTTCTCTCAGCAGCCCCTCCGATCAGCAGGGCGGAGGACAGCATGCCGTGGAGCACATGGTTCATATTCTATGAGTCTGCATTCTCAGCGTTTGAATGACGTATCTGCATGTTCCTGTGCTCTCATCTCTGGCTGCACCATTTGCCTTACATGACAGTGCCAAAGAGAGCAATTGAATTGAACTGAATCCTATTCTAAATTGAGTGATGTGAACACTCTGCTCCGCTCTCGTTTGCTCGGGTCTGGCCTCCGCGGCTCGTCTGGTCTGGTGAGGATTAGGTCTCTGGGCCGCCTCCGACTCTCTTGCCTCAGCCAGCGCCTGCTTTGAGACAGCCTGCCAGATTCCACTGCCTCAGGGGCCAGGTGATGGAGGGAGTGAGAGAGAGAGAGAAGGAGAGAGAGAGAGGAGAGAGTGAGAGAGAGAAACATACTATTATCAGTTTTTATTTTCAAAAAACAATACGAACTCGCTAAAGAGGACTTACTACAAGAAACCGACTATCATCACAAACAGCTACCTAACCGTTTGGTAAACTGCCACTGGACTAACTGCCACAACCAGATGAAGCTAACCTATCGATAGCTACTACAGACATCCAACCCTTAAAGCATTCAACAACAGCTATCAAATCACCAAACTCAATCCGAAGGTAAGGAGTGGATGAAAGAAAAGGGACCATCAAATTCAGGATACCTATTTAGAGACAATTCCGCCAGTTTGTCCATTGAGCTGACAGTTAGCTAATCGCTAGCTAAATAGCTAATCGCTAGCTAAATTGTTAATCGCTAGCTAAACCTAAAGGCTCTGGTATGGTCCTGCATCACATTTGCGCGTGTCCAAGACGTGCGTCATTTTTGCCGTGGACGTGAAGCATACTCCAACTTCTGCTGTCCTGAATGCGCGTTAAATCGTTAAGGTTAGCGACTGCGCACCACGGATTAACTGTGATACTCTGCCCCACCAACTGGGGGCAGTACGTTGAGCCTGAAAGTAGGACACAACCACCAAAGAAGCCTGAAACGCCAGAAGAAAAGAAGAACGTGGGATGTGCCAGCACTGAACGAAGGAAGAGCTGATGAAAGAAAAAGCCCCACGAGTATGTTCGCCTGTCTGCTGGGAAGTTTGATAAGCTGGCCCATCGCATCGCTCCATTTATCATCCACCAGAACACACACAGCTCACCTGTTGGTATAGCTGAGAGACTAGCTTAGCCTACTTGCTTATTAGGCTACTTAGCCTATAGCTAAGTAATAAAGCTATAATGCCTATAGCTAAGTGACTCGGTGCCGCGAGGGCAGCAATTTTGGTGCGATACAAAGTAAAGACATTTTTCTAAACACAGCAGTGTCATGGTAAGAAAGAGTTGTGCGTACAGATGTCCTCAATTAAATTTGTACTGAGTCTTCACACCTGCCTCATACCAAAAAGTATTAACCAAAAACCTGTAATTATGACATGTCAAGTATTTGTGTTCATAATGTATAATGTCTCACTGTGATAATGGGTGTATTTAGAGCGAGAGGTAGCCTAGGTTATTCCTTCAATTATTATTATTATGATAACGCTTTATCCGGTGTTGACAGGCGAGTTTCGAGATTTGAGTTCAGCATTGTTCAGGAGTAGCCTTGGTCAGTGTTTCTCAAAGTTTGGTCCGGGGACCACTGGTGGTCTGCAAGCTATCCCAAGTGGTCCGCGAGCAGACGTTGTAAAAAATAATATAGATGAGTTGTTTGCAATATTGAACCAACTTGTATGTAAATCCAAACAGTTCTGCAACACTGCCTATGTAAGCTATGCCAATTTAAATCATATGAATCCTCTGACACAATAAGCAAGGTGCAAAGACAATAAGCAAGGTGGTTCAGTGAGTAGGCCTATTTTGTCTATTAGCTAGGTGGTCCGTGAGGTTTTTTCTAATGGTTAAGTGGTCCTTGGTCTGTAAAAGTTTGAGAAACACTGGCCTAGGTGATAATGATTGCACCTGGGAGAGGTAGGCTACATTCCCTTTATTATTATAATCACTATTGATAACGCATTATATACGGAACAGGCGAGAATGCATCTCGATCAGCAAGTGTTACTGGGTTTCGCCTGAGCGTTGTAGATAGATACCTTTAGGCCTATATGGCTCTGGGTTTCGTTATTTGATTTCAGCATTGTTCAGTAATAGGTGCTAGGCTTCGCTCATTTTTAAAAGATGCATTTAATCCAAAGTCATGTCAGCTCTCTATGCAGGTAGTAGGGCTGTCACTTTTTATTCGAACATGACGTGAAATATCCGTAGTCGAACTATAAATAAACTATTCGGCTTTTAGTGCTGTGTAGCGCATTTCTACAGCCTATGATTCGTTTTATTTTATTGTTTGCCATCTCATTCAGTGCTCTATGATCCAGGGCTCATGACCAAATCAAGCCAATATAATAGCCAGTAGCCACAATGAGGCCATGCAGCCACCCTGTTTCGACAATGAAAGATAACGCACAGAACGGCCAGCCTGAGCGGACAATTATGTCCCCAACTCATCTAAAATGTGGTGTCTTGAAATACTTTGGGTTCTACACCATAGATGGTAAAGTAACCGTTAAATATAATGTTAAAGAATGTATCTGTGGATTGTGGCTTTACATCGGTCGAAGTTGACTCCATGTCGTGGTGTCTCACGTAACTCAAAGCCAGGCAAGCTGAGGACAGGCACTCTGCTCCATCATCGTTATGGTAACCAAACAAGTCTTCTTCTGTCTAGGTTTGTTTCTAGGTTTAAGTGTTGTTCTTCTATGTGGTCCACCTACTGGAGGGGAGTGTTTACAGCAGTTCCGTTTCACACATGCGCAGTCTACGCGTCACTTTGACGCGCGGTCTTAAATTTCGGTCGACTCAAAGACGCGACGCATGCCTTAAAAATGACGCAATTCTCGTCACACGCTCACCAGTGCCGCGTGCGTGGGACGCGGAAGCGTACCATAGGCTTAAGAGATCACCCCAGAGACGTTAACTCTTGTTACCATGGAAACGGTAAACATTCGATGCAGAGAAGTGGAATATCCAGCCCACTGTACTGCTGCTAAAGCAAAGAAAATATAAAGAAAAAATGTTAAAAGAGAACCCACATGAACTCTATGCAGACTATGTCCGAGTTAACAACAGGAAGACTGTCAATAACCTTATTTTTCATACAACAATGGTACCATCTTGGAAATCCGTTCTGGATACTCACTTTAAACATTTAGTGAAAGAAGGTATCGGAAGAGGGGGAAGGCTGACTGTATGCAAAGATGAAACCCTTGATACTGATGACCCAGATCTCACCATCACTTACTACACTAAAGGCACAGTATTAAATCAAGGAAACGAAGAACACCTCCTATCTTTTGCAAAAACTTTCCCCTCACTCAGGTACCAAATTGAAAAGGAAAACAGACCAGACACTGCTGAAATGTTGGACTCTGAGGAGGAGGAACCTGAGTTGCCCCCTCCACATATTACAGCCTCCCCATTGCTACCTAGTAACAGGCAACTAGCAGAAAGCCTTGCTCTGCTAGAAATGGACTACACAGAGTTCAAAGAACAAATGCGAGCCCAGATAGGAGACAGCAGCTCTATCCAACAGTTAAAGCCTATGGTGCAGGTTAAACAACACTTTCAATTAATGGGTACATTAAGCACTCAAGATATGTATATAAAGTTAGATATGTCTCCAAAATGGTGTTAAAGTCCAGTTTTTGTAGTTTTTGGTTAGTAACGGTTGTTTTTTACACAATTCGCCGATGACGTCACATGAGGTAGACGTGGTGGAAGCTATTTTTTATGGGTGGGTGGGTCTATGGGTGGGTGGAAGATAAGAAGGAATCCGACCTGCGGTCATATCCCTGTCCCACCCCATCTCTCTCTCCCACTTACTTACTGTCTCACTATTCACTGTCCTATACAAATAAAGGCAAAAAGCCCAAAAAATATACTTAAAAAAAAAAAAGATCTTTGGTGAAAGTAGCCTCAGCCTTATAGCAGCTACTAGAACTAGCACTGGCGTCTAACTGGGATGAGGAAGAGGTGGCAAGACCCACAGTTAACATTTATGATGGCCCACAGCCATATAATTTCGAACCGGTTAGACGTGAGAGGGCGAATGGGTAAATACCGAGAGCTGATGGCCATCAAAGAGAAATAAATGCATGGTCAGAGGAGAATCACTGGAGAATTGGTGAAGTGTCCTGGTGCTAGCGCAGCAACGAGCGCTGGAGCTAGTCTATGAATAGCAGTGGATACAATAACAACTTTTTTTTACTGTCGAGTGAAAGTCAACGTTTTCTTTATATCTAGTGACAGTGATTATGTCGTCGGCTCAGATAAGTACCCTAAACTTAGTCAGAAGATCTAGAAATAGAAGGCATATTATGCTAGCTATGTAGCTTGACAGTCCCACCTGTGAACCCCTAGTGTTTATTTCTAAGCTTTTAGGCTACGTCTTTCTCCGGTGAAAATGTTGTTTGCTAACGTAGCCGACGCCGAGTAGGCTGGTCATGTCTTCAGTGTGATTATAGTGCTAACTAGTTTTCCCCGTGATTGATTGTCATTGACACCGTCAGGGTACCGCTTACCGGGAGAAAGTAATAAGCGTGTCTGTGTCGCTGTGTTTGGCAAATTGGCAGGTGTCTGTGTGGGCGGTGTCGTCCAATGGAAACTGTGGTGGAGAGCTTGTGTTGTAGGGAGGTGAGCGCGTTTTGGTCGCTGGTCGAGGAGCTCACCCCGCGGCCAGCAAATATAACGTGCCTAACGCAGCATCCTGGATTTGAGGCATGCTGCCTGAATCCGTTTGTGCTACACATAGCATACTCACACTTCAGGCAGGATCATGGTCCCCTTCAAGCCAGCACGCACGAGTATGTTCATGGTTTATGTTTACTTTACCAATCTTTTTACACTGAGTTCTTTGAACCAACAGTCATAGGAGAGAGGAGATGTGTTGCATACACAATAAACATGCATAAGACACAGGCTTAAAATGACGTCTCCAACCTACTTACAGAGTTTTAAACTGAACAATCTTTCCTACTTATCCCTAGGCAGTACCGGTACACTGCGTACAGGCAGGCTATACGCTGGGCTTATGGAGTTTTAGGCAGGAGTATAAGGAAGCCTCTACCCTCTTGTGTGGTTTCAACCATCAGACATCCAAAGTGGTGACCAGACCTATCAGGGCTTTCAATGGCCTCGTTTAGATGAAAATGAATAAAAAGAATTGCTGTGCTTATTCTGTTGTGATCGCTCCATTGCCCTTAAAATGTTATAAAGTACACAGAACACATGAATTTTGATTAAACAGTTTATTGGCATTGCTTGTAATGGTTACTGAACATTTAAACATTTACTGAACAAGGACAAAGACACAGGTTGGAAGTAAACAAATCTCTATAAAAAAAATGGTTAGGCACAAAACATACAAGGAACACTGATAAAGAGCTAGACGCAAAACGTTTGCACCTTGTTTCTTTGGCCTGCAATAGTGTGGTCTTACCTGAGGGTCAGCTGATGGTTCTCTTTCTCACACACAAACCCATGATATTTCATGCATGCATACATGCAGTGATACATGCAAAAGCACATCAAGAAGACACACAGTGAGCCCAGACAACACCGCACACAGAGGTTGACAAGGCACAGGTAAAATGATTGGTAAATTATTTTGAATTGCATACAAGAAATGTCATGCAAATAACAACAAAAAAGAAAATCCAAGCACACAGACAGAGGAGCAGACATGCACCACCCCTTGAATGGGGTACAGCGACAATTATTGCCACTTACAAAGACGAAAAAAAGTAATGATTTTGTGCAAAGTATGAAACAAAGCAACAGCACACAAAGACAAAACAAAATATGCAGCATGCAGGAAACCACCACCAAATGAGATGAAAGGGACAGAAAGAAAGATACACAGACCTAGATATGTAAAAAAAGAAACTTGAATGAAACACACATGACCAATACAGTATAACACTCAAATATGATGACATCACAAACCAACAGACTAAAGCCAGCCTGGTACATCTGTGTCCCAGCATCAGAAGTGGAGGTGGGCAAGGGCTGATCCCCAGTATCACACTGTCCATGGTCTCCTGCTGTGAGGCGTCTGTCAACATCTTGTGAAAACAAATATAAAAAAAGGTCAGCAAAGAGGGTACACAAGAGAAAAAAGATTACAGTACAGTGGACCCTGATATGCGCTACTCGATGTTTTAAAAAATACATGAAAGACATTCAGAACATATTTGATGATGTTGAAGGTTACTGTTAAATGTTTACATCAATACTAGTGGTAATAAATATCTAGATTGCATGTGGTGCATAAACTCTATGAGGTAGTGCATTTACTGTATTAGGAGGTAGCTAAACTCTGAAGTGAGAAGTGGATAAACTCTGTTTCTGAAATGTCAGAGGTGGGTAAACTGTGTTTACTTGCGTTAGCCTCCACTACAGCCCTGGCGACACGGTCATGGCCAAATATATGTGAAAGAGAACCGTAGCAGTCTAACACAAAACGCAAACACACTGTTTAGTTGTGAAAGCTGCTTTGATGATCACCACCACTGATCCCAACGCTAGCCATGATGCTTTCATGACAATATGGACATTTACTTCAGGGCAATTTTGTTTTGGCTCATATTCGTGAATCACGAAATATCCTCTAATGTCAGACTGATCATGATTGTAGTGGAGGCTGTGTCAAAGAGAACACGGTATGCAAAATACACACAGAGCTAGCTAACGCGCAGCTTTTGAACATTAGCATGATGCTTACCGTGGCAGTATCTCGCTTGCGGCAGACGGTGTCTCTGTACCTCGGGACTGGGCAGGCAGAGACGTTTGCATGCACAGACGGCACGGCGGTAGGAATTAACTTCGCCATCCTCTCACTCTTTAAACCAAGTGAGACCATCTTGGCATCCCCTGAGTGGTAATCCTCCTTGAAATGCGCGCTGCGAAATCTCGAGAAGGCGGTGACAGAGCTAGCTGAAAAATCTGCCCGCCTAACCTTGACAAATTGCACCCAGCTTCGGAAGATCCCTTTGTCCTTGGGGAAGCAATGGACCCTATGTCCAGTTTTGCTGGAGTTCTTGCACCCGGCACAAACACAGTAGTAAACTATTTTATCTATTTATTTATATATCTACTCTCCCTCTCTCTATCAGCTATCTATGTTATGTTATGCTATCTCTCACTACTATCTATCTATGCTATCTCTCTCTCTCACTACTGTATCTATCTATCTATCTATATATATATCTACCTATATATATATATATCTATCTAGGCTATCTCTATCTTTATATTTACTTATATATCTGACACTGTTACTCTCTCACTAGCTGCTACTCTCGCTAAGTTAATCATCGTCTCTCTCAATGGTATCAAGGTGGCCTTTCCGCTGTCGTCCCAAAACGAGTACCTCATGTCATGGAATGCATTGTGGGAGAAATAAGAATCATCGCAAACCTGTTGCTAACCGCTAAAATATCACCTAATTTTCCTTATTATATTTCTTTTTTGTGATACTTTACAACATCAAATACAATAGATAATTGTTTAAATGTTTATTACCAACTAGAAAATTGCCAGAAAAGACAAAAAAAAACCCCTGCACCACGGGCTTTAAAGGAGGAGATGCAACACCTGAAAAGAGAGAGCACAAACACCATCACAGAGCTTAGAGAGCTCCTCAAGCAGGTACAGGGCGAAAATCACAGTCTCCGTGCACAGATGGCAAAAATAAAAGACGACAGTGTAAGCAGAGAGAGGGCCCTCATGCAACAACTACAGCATCTAAAGGACCAGCTCTTGAACCCCTCCCAGTCTCCTCCTCAGGATCAACCCAGCCAGTCCTCTCTCCCCTCACAACTCACCACACCATCCTGCTCTGTCAAACCCCCCTCCCCTCAACCCCCGCCACCCTCTGGCCTGGACCCTGATTTAAACAAGCAGGAAGTACACAGCCAAGAAATCGTCCTCCTCATGGATTCCAACAGGCTGTTCCTGGATCTACAGCGGCTATTCCCTGTGCACAAGGCGACAGTCAGGCCCTGCAGTACCACACAACATGCACAGCAGCTCCTGAGGAAGGAACTTCTTGGAGACCCCCAGTGTATCATCATACACACTGGCACAAATGATCTCCATTCATTGAAGGGTGGCACAGCTGAAGCCATAAAGAGAGTGGCAGAAAGAGCAAGCAGGGAGTTTCACGCATCTTGATGTCAACATTGCTTCCACGTCATGACACAGCTCCGCATCTCATCAACGGGATCAACGCTGAAGTCAGCAGGAGGTGTGCCACCCTGCCTAACGTACACCTGGCACATAACCCCACCATCAGCCTTCATGACATGTATGATGGAATACATCTCCACAAGAATGGCGTGCGGTCTTTTGCAAAGATCCTCAAAGATGCTGCCCTAGGCCGTAACCCCACTACACCCAGCTTCACACCTCCCCCCAGACCCCGCCCACCTCCCCTGTCCACCCCAAGAAACACCCACTACCCCACTCCCATGCCTAACCAATGTAGTGTTCGGGCCACACATCACTCAGCAGATTTGCCACACTCCACCAGGTCATCCTCACAGACCTGCCCTCCCTCAGTTCGACAGAGGGCAAAACAAGTCATCCCTTCAGCCATGATGCAACAGCCACAGGTAAAACCCCACAGCTATGCTGCAGCAGCAGCAGCAGCCCCACAGCAGCAGCCCTACTCAGTAGCAACCCCTTCCACTCTCAACCTCCAGCCTACCCTACCAGAGAAGAGTGATCTTGGGGAGATAAAAGAGATGCTGCACATTATCTGCAGCAGACTATTGGCTTGTGCTCAGTAACTGAAATGTGAAAAAAAAAGAGATAAATTTGACATACTGAAAAAAAAAAGAAAAAAAAATGTATTGTACTGTATTTTACTGCATAATATTGCATACATCAAATCTCTTTAAAGGTTCTCTAACATAAATAACTTCTTGCTATTGTATTGTACTATACTGCATATTACAAATCTCTTTAAATGTTTTCTAACATATAGATAACTTCTTAGGTAGCAACTATTTTGTTTTATTTGTTTAGATATCTGTTTTATAATGGTCCAATCTGACTGTTTACATGTGTTCATTTGTTATTAGCTGCTGGAACATTCAGGGTCTTTACTCATCAGCCTTTGGCCTGAAAGGGGACCCCGAATTCTTGAAAAGTATCGCAAATGTTGATATTCTTATATTACAGTTTTTCTCAGTCGCTTTGGTGCTTTTTTCCAATCAGAATGAAAATTCTCATAACTATTAGTTCAACCTCCACAACATTTAGTCATTTGTGCACATCATAGTAGCAATTTCTCCTTCCTCTGAACAAATTGCAAATGCTTTTGGACATGTATCAGTTGTTTTCATACAATTCTCTGCTGTTTTTTAACATTATCATTTGCTTATGTCATGTCAGTCAAAATGAACTATACTTACGGATGCTGAATAGTCGTTCCCAATAAAACTAATAGTCTTCATTTCATTGCTTGAGTCATTACATACAAAATTGTTGAACTAGTTATCAAATTCTGTCACAATGCTGTAGAATTGCAAAGAGCATACAGTAAAAATGTACGTATTCAGTGTCTTGTACTCACTGACTCCCCTAATGTGTAACTTTACTGTAGTTTTCAAATGGCTGTACAAGTACTGTATAGTGCTGTCTTGAGCATGTTCAGGTAGTGTCACCAAGTTCTGACCTTTTTTTTGCATAGGAAAACACTGAGAGAACTGTCATAATGAAAACATGACAAAGCCATTTGACTATCTTGTTCATAAACTATGGCGTCAAGACTTCTCATTTTGATTACACTGACAGTTTCATTGACATAAATACTTGCTTTTGAGGAATGGACTATCCATTTTAAGCAAGTGACGTGCTTTTGCAGGTCATCCACTAGGTTTTGCAGTTTGCACTAATTGTTTTGAGAAATGCACTAACTGCTGTGCAAATGTTAATAGTGATGTGAGAAAAGCACCAAAGCGACTGAGAAAAACTGTAACGGAAACATGGTGTGGTAGAGACACGCCAACTGGTTGCCCCTCAGGTTATGGGGAAATAGTATTACCCTCCCACAAAGCAAAAAATGTAAGATGTGGTCGAGCTTCAGGAGGACTTTTGATGTGGTATAGGGAAAGTCTTGCCAAACACATATCAGTCATCACAACAGGAAAATCCCACTGCTGGTTAAAAATTGACAATAAGACTGGCATATCAAAACAACACACATATCTATGCGCAGTATATGCCCCCCCAGCAGACTCCTTATTTTGATGAGGAGCTTATCCACACAATTCAAACTGAAACAAGCAATTTCCAGGCCCAGGGAAATGTCAAGTCAAGTCAAGTCATATTTATTTATATAGCACACTTAAACGCAATGTTATTGACCCAAGCTGCTCAGAAATAAAATAAACAGTAAAAAAAGCAAAAAATAAAGACATAAATGACAAAAAATAAAAATAAATAAATGAAAATACAAAATAATAATAATAATAATAATAATAATAATAAACAGATTATGATTGTACATAAAAATAAACATATGGTTACTGAAACTACTACTACTATAGGCCTAGAGAAAGATGTACAGTTAAGTTAGATGCCAGTTAATATAATGCAGAAAAGAAATAGAAATAAGATTAAATAAATAAAAAATAAAATAAAAATAAACAACCAAACAAGGGGAGAAATTAAATGACATTATAGGCCAAAGAAAATAGATGGGTCTTTAAATTTGATTTAAAACTACTGATGGTGGGAGAGGACTTAATTTCTATAGGGAGATTGTTCCAGAGTCTAGGGGCAGCAACAGAAAAAGCTCTATCACCTTTAGTTTTAAGGGTTGCCTTTTGGACTGATAGGAGAAGATTGTGAGGAAGACCTCATTGGCCTAGAAGGACAGTAGGGACTTAAAAGGTCACAGATATACTGTGGTGCCATTCCATTTAGGGCTTTGAAAACAAAAAGTAAAACTTTAAAATGAATTCTGTAATTGACAGGTAACCAATGGAGTTGGGCCAGCACAGGACTTATGTGTATATGTTTCTTTGTTCCAGTAAGAAGCCTAGCTGCTGCATTTTGGACTAATTGAAGTCTAGCAAGGGTAGATTGGTTCAGACCTAAATACAGAGAGTTACAATAGTCCAGCCTAGATGTAACAAAAGCATGGATTACAGTTTCTAAGTCAGTATATGAGAGCCAGGGCTTTAATTTAGTTATTTGTCTTAGTTGAAAAAAGCTTCCCTTAACCACACTACTGACTTGCTTATTGAAATTCAAAGAGGAATCACCTAGATTTCTGACCTCACTGTGGCAATTTACAGCCAGTGGCCCAAGTGCATTTCTTATCTTAGGAACAGAGCTGAGTGGACCAAAAATAATTCTCTCTGTTTTCTTTTCATTTAATTGTAAGAGGTTTGCAGCCATCCAACTCTTTATGTCATTAAAGCAGTTAAACAGGCTTTCCAAGGTGCAGGAACTATCGGCTGTTAATGGCAGATAAAATTGAGAGTCATCAGCATATATAGGGAGAATAGCAGAGGGCCTAAAATGGAACCCTGAGGGACACCACATTTGATAGGAGCAATGGACGAAGAGCAATTACCTAATCTTACAGAGAATGTTCTATCATTCAGATATGATGTGAACCATTTCAACACCCCTTGCAGACCAACTTCATCCTCCAGACGTTTTAACAGGATGCTATGGTCAATGGTATCAAAAGCAGCACTAAGGTCAAGAAGTGCTAAGAGGGCACAAGAACCATTATCTACTGAGCAAAGAATATAATTTTGCACCTTAAGTAGAACAGATTCGGTGCTATGAAGTTTTCTAAAACCTGACTGAAATTTATCTAGGTGCTATTGTGTGGCGATTTTAATGCTGGATCTTAATCTTAATGGCTGGATAAAAGGGGACTCTTTAGGGAGGTTCACATGTTGTTCATCTCTTGGAAGCAGTGTAGTTGACTACGCAGTCACTGACATGGACCCCACCTCCTTCAATGCATTCACTGTCAGGCAGCAAACTGCTCTTTCAGACCATAATCAAATTAACATCTTTCTGAAAATGATTTCTGAATCCAGAAACACTCATGCAGAGTCCAATAAGCTGTATAAACTAAATTCGACCTACAGATGGACTCCAAACAGCACAGAAAAATTTACACAGGCACTTAACTCACCTGAATTAGCTGAACATAATAATTTTACTAACAAAAAGTTCACTAACAATGAAACTTGTATAAATATGGCTGTGAAAGAGCTGAATATGATTTTCTAACAGGCAGCACATAAGGCTGGACTAGTAAGAAAAACCAAACATAAAAAGAAAAAGCAAGATCATGATTGGTTTGACTCTGAATGCCAAAATATTAGAAAACAGTTGAGGCAACTGTCAAACCTGAAACACCATCAGCCTGAAAACACAGCCCTTAGAATAAAATATTGCGAAACGTTGAAAAACTTCAAACAAACAATTAATAGGAAAAAAATTAATCATGCTAACCAAATTCTACACCAAATTGAAGACTCCATCAACAACAACCAGTTCTGGGAGAAGTGGAATAATTTGAGCACAGCTAAACCATACGAATCAGCCCTACCAATTCAAAATGAAACAACATGGATTAAACACTTCCAAAAGCTGTACAGTGAAATACCATCTGAACAGTTAAACCCAAATCAGAACCATATAAAAGAAAAACTTCAAAATTTAGAATCTATTATTAAAAACAATCAAAAACCCCTTGATTATCCCATCTCAATAGAAGAATTGGCACAAAAACTAAAATCACTAAAACCCAAAAAGGCATGTGGTCCTGACAGTATCAGAACTGAGATGCTAAAATACAGCACCCCCACATTGCAAAAAGCTGTGCTCAAACTGTTCAATCTTGTCCTTAGTTCTGGCTATTTTCCTGACACCTGGAATCAAGGGATTATTACCCCAATCCATGAAAGTGGAGACAAATTGGAACCAAATAACTACAGAGGTATCTGTGTGAACAGTAATCTGGGGAAGGTATTTAGTTGTAAATGACAGGCTTCAAACCTTCCTTAACGAATACGAATACCCTGAGTAAAAGCCAAATTGGATTTCTCAAAAACCACAGAACAACAGATCACATTTACACCCTGCACACCCTAATCAATAAACATGTCAAATACAAAAATAATGGAAAGATATTTGCTTGTTTTGTATATTTTAAAAAAGCATTTGACTCTATTTGGCATGATGGATTATATTACAAACTTTTGCAAAGTGGTGTAGGGGGTAAAACCTTCGATTTAATTAAATCAATGTACTCAAATTCTAAATTCAGTATAAAAATTGGAGAAAAACGGACAGATTTCTTCACTCAAAATAGAGGAGTGAGGCAGGGCTGTAGTCTGAGTCCAACATTATTCAATATTTACATCAATGAGTTAGCGGTGCAGTTGGAACAGTCTACAGCCCCTGGACTCAGATTCCAAGAAACAGAGGTCAAATCCCTGCTTTTTGCCGATGACTTGGTTCTTATGTCACCCTCACAACACATGCAGAATTCTGCCGAACAATATTAAAAGTTCAAACCAAAACACCCAACAATGCATGTAGGGCAGAATTAGGCCGCTTTCCATTGGCATTAAGTATTCAAAAAAGAACCTTAAAATTCTGGATGCATTTGAACAGCAGTCCCAAAAACTCTCTCCATTTTGAGGCACTGAAAACCCAGGAGCTGAACCCTGAAAAGAGTCCTCTGAGCCAGCTGGTACTGAAGTTAACTAACTCAATAACAAAAACTAACAAAGATCAAGCTCAGTCCAGCACAGCTTCCCAAACATCAATTAGAGTCAACAAAACTAGATGTACCGCAGAGCGGTACAAAATATGACCTCCGCCCAGTCCAGCACATTTTTGCCACAAAAAGAAGTCACGCTGAAAGGCCTATATGATTCTAACTGTCTCACTAAATTGCATTATCCACACTCAATTCTCACTGGTATCTGCTAGACAACAAGAACCAAAACATGATTAGTTCATAGATTTCACATGTAATATTCATTTGATACAACCCCACCTCCATCTTGCCTGTTCATAATTATGAGAAATTCGTGATTGTTTGTGTTATGTTTATGTTATGTGTGTGGGTGTGTGTGTGTGTGAGTGAGGGTGTGTGTGTGTGTGTGTGTGTGTGTGTGTGTGTGTGTGTGTGCGTGCTTGTGTGTGTGCCTGCGTATGTGCCTGTGCATGCAAGCGTACATATGTCTACTGTGTGAGTATGTGTCATAGATTGCTGTGAATGTATGTGCGTGTGTGTGTGTGTGTGTATCTGTTTGTGCACATGTGTGCACATGAAATGGGTTAACATGACCCCTGGAGGCAAACATACGGACAAAAATGGTCATCCTAGGCCCTACGGTTCTCAAGATATTCACAGAGAACTGTGTCTGCCCTACCCTCCTTTCGGGGGGGTCCAGATCAAAACGAAAAACGATGGTTCCATGCTATCCATGTGGGGTTACATGCCCACCAAGTTTCGTGTACCCTGGTCTTTCAGTGTCCCGGGAATCATTGACGGAAATTTGGGCATGCGAAAAAGAAAAAACAAAAAAAAATCTAAAAAAGACTAAACCTATATGACCGCCGCTTCGCTGCGCGGCGGTCATAATAATGAATCAAGCAAAAGAAGATTATTTAGACCTTTGGACAAACCAAATTACAAACCAAAGTAGAATGAATTCCTATCTGATCCTAAAAAGAGAATATGAATTGGCTGAATATCTCATCTCTGTCAGAGATACGAAGCAGAGGCACATCCTGACCAAGTACAGGCTCAGTGACCACAATCTAGCAATAGAAACAGGCAGACACAGAAAAACCTGGCCGCCAATAGAACAAAGATTATGTGATCACTGTCAGGCAGAGGAGGTTGAGACAGAGGAGCACTTTCTTCTTCACTGCCAAAAATATGACACTTTAAGACAGACCTTTTTCACGAACATCCAAAAAGTCATACCAAATTTTATAGACATTGAAGACAATAATAAAATGGCCATACTTCTTGGAGAAGGGCCCTCTGCTGCCCTGGCAGCACAGCATGTCTTAACATGTCACAACATGAGGGACATGGTATAGAAAAAAAAAACAAAGACCTGTCTGTGTTAACAGACACATACATGTTCCTGTGCATAAATATGTACTTATACATATGTACTCACGGACCCACGCGCGCATACACACACACACACACACACACACACACACACACACACACACACACACGCACGCACGCACACGCACGCACACACACACACACACACTCTCACTCTCACTCTCACTCTCACTCTCACTTTCACTCTCACACTCATATGCTATTGTTTATTCTATGTTCCCATGTTATACCCGCATTGCTGTATGTCTATTTTCTTTCTTTTGTGACACTACTGTGTTATCTGTAACACTGGCTTTGGCAACACTGTATCCAAACAGTCATGCTAATAAAGCTCCTTTGAATTTGAATTTGAATTTGAGAGAGAGAAAAAGAAGAAATGAGGAGAGAGAGAGTAAGAGCGATAGAAAGTGAGAGACAGAGTGAGAGAAAGAAAGAGGAAGAGAGGCTGAGTTGTGGCTGGGGCCTGACACAACACATCTGAGTGCATGTGATCAGATCTGCATGGGGTCTCACGGTATGAGGCAGCAGTATGTGTGTGTGTGTATATGTGTGTGTGTGTATGTCTACTGTATGTGTGTGTCTGTGTGTGTGTGTGTGTGTGTGTGTGTGTGTGTGTGTGTGTGTGTCAGAGAGTGTGTCAGGGGTCTCAAGCTGAGGCAGAAGACATGTTTGATTAGACTCTACAGCCACTTCTCTGCCTTCATGTTTATTCAATTATTTTCCTTTAAGAGAAAAACATATTCCCTTGGCACTAACAGATGTACCTCACCTTCCCATCACTGCACTCTACTGTAACACCCCTACCCCCCCTACCCGCCCCCACACACATACACCTACACCCTTGCCCCCCACCCTTCTCCTTTTCCTATAATCAGGGTGTCTCTATAAACGGCTGTCTATCTCCCTCTTTACCATTAATGCCCTCCCCCATAATCTACATGTCCATATTCCAACTCCACAGCTGCCTTTCAATTCCACCATTCCACCACTCTCCTTCTCTCTCTCTCCCTCCATCCATCTATCTCTCCCCATCTCTCTCTCCCCCTCTCTCTCCCTCCACCCCCCACTTATTTCTCTCTCCTATATCTTTTCATCTATCTATCTCTCTCCACTCTCCATCTCCCTCTTCTCTGTGTGTTTCCCCTCTCCTCCATCTCTCTCGCTCTCTCTCTCTCTCTCCACCTGTCTGTCTGTAGACTCCCCAGAGGTGGTTAGTGGGAGTGCTGCTCCAGAATGGCTGTCTCTGTCTCTGTCTCCGCCTGTGCCTGGCCTGTCTGCCTCCCTGCCTGCCTGCCTGTGTGAGTGAGTGAATCAGTGGGGGAAATTACAGCAGCCGGACTGGTCCAGC
The DNA here is from genome assembly GCF_018492685.1 of Alosa sapidissima. Classification (NCBI taxonomy): domain Eukaryota; kingdom Metazoa; phylum Chordata; class Actinopteri; order Clupeiformes; family Clupeidae; genus Alosa; species Alosa sapidissima. The sequence continues at coordinate 26,331,259 of NC_055977.1, forward strand.
CTCCCAGTCTCCCAGCCTCTCATCCTCCAGGGGCTCCTCGGCTCCAGCCCCCCATCTCACAGCCATCATCCTCCCCCTGGCCGACTGCTGCTGGCGGTGGTGCTGCTGGCGGTGGTGCTGCTGGCGGTGGGGTGGTGGTGGTGGTGGTGGTGGTGTTGTGTCCAGGGAGATCACAGAGCTGTGGGGGAAGCAATCCAGTAGGCTCCACACAGACACCCACTGGCCAGCAGCAGTGGCCAGCGGCTCACTTGGCCACACACAC
>NC_055977.1:26341520-26351520 GCF_018492685.1 Alosa sapidissima
CAGCGGGTGTTCAAGACCATGTCCAAGCTGTTACAGTATCCGAGTCGGCCCCCATCGCCCAGCCCACTGTCCAGTACGCAGATGCCTCCTCTTCTTCAAGCGTTGTCTTCTTCCCTGAGATGTCCAGGACAGGACAAGAAGAGCGGGTCAAGCACAGCTGTCGCCCTAGTGAAGTGGACGGCTGTTCAAACAGCCCCAATCCAAAACGGAGGTCGCCAGACCAGCGCACCTCACATGCGTTCCGTCCGAGTTCCATAACGACACTCTACATGGCCTCTGACAGGCCAGACAAGCCCAACGCACAGCCTGAACCAGCAGACAGCACAGGCCCTGTGGTCATGGAGGAGCGCCGTGAGGATGAGCACAGGGATGAAGATGGGGCTGAGGATGAGGATGATGATGATGATGAGGTGGTGATTAGAAGAGGGTGGGTGGGAGCTGCGGGGGGGAGGAATGAGCAGAGGGTTCCACTGACCCCCCCGAGAAACCAGAGGGGTCAGGAACAACAACAACAACAACAACAACAACAGCATCACCACTATCATCAGGAGCAGCAACCACAACAGCAAGATCACCAGCATCAACAACAGCAGCAAGAACACCAGCATCAACAAATGCAACAAGAACACCAGGTCCAGCATCAACAATTTCAACAGGTAGAACCACATGAACAACAGCAACAGTTACAGCAGAATCCGCACCATGAGCTTCAACTCAAACTCCAACTGCAGCAGCAACAGGGCTATCATCTTTTGCAACTGCAGCATCAGCACCAACAACAATTTCATCAGCAGCAGCAGCAGCAGTTACACCATCTGATGCAACATCCACATCTCCAACACCACCATCATCAGCATCAGCAACATATCCATCAGCAACAACAGCAGCAGCAGAATCATCACCAACAGCAACAGCAGCAGAGGCAACACCAGCATGGTCAACAGCAACAGCAACAGCAGAGGCAACACCAGCCTGGTCAACAGGAACAGCAGCAGGCTGCAAAGTCTAGACCACCAAGGGACAAAGCAGCACGACAGAACCAACAGACACAAGTGTGTACATGTGTGTGTGTGTGTGTTGTGTCATGAAGTGTCTCAGTTTGTATGTATGCTACTCGTCAGTAAGTCAGAAAATATTCTATACTGGTAATTGTGGTTGGTGAAAGCATCATTTTGTTTATGTTGAGAAAAGAAATGATAACAATGATGTAATTAACACTAATTTGTAACAATAGCTGCTGTAAAATCTATGACCCTCAACTGTGATGTCAAAAGTGACAAAGAAAATGGTGAAAAAAAGGTGATGACAAGGATGATGAAAGTGATGATGATGATGATGCAGCAGCTGCAGCTGCTTCTGCTGCTAATGATGACAATAAGCATGACGATGATGATGATGACGGTAGCAATGACAGTGGCGCTGGTGTGTTGTTGAGCTGGCAGCAGGCGGCGTGTGAGCAGGCCATCTTCCAGCTGCCACGCAGCCCCGTGGGCATCTCGAGCACCCAGTCGGACAGCGCTATCAGCGGGCAGGACATCACCAGCGAACAGCGCCTGTTCTACGGAGCGCACATTGGCAGTGAGACACGCAACGTGGAGTTCAAGAGAGGGGGAGGTCACTAACAGCCTTTGTATTTATTTATTTATTTATTTATTTATTTATTTGTTCATTTTTAAGTTAGCTTGTTAGTTCTTTCATTACTCATTACGTCTTACATTACTTTTTTTGCTATTTAGTTAGTTATTTAGTTTGTTACTTTGTTAGTTATTTAATTTGTTTGTTTGTTTGTTTGTTAGGTTAGAAGTTTTTCAGAGTTGATTAGATAACATCATACCTTCATTATGCTTGTAGGATCTAACTATTACACCAGGCAAAATGTCACTGACACAAACATTCTCTTTCTTTGTAAGAAACTCTGGGTAGAATGATCAGTCACAAGACTATCATAATCAAGCCTACTGAAATATTAGTTTGTAGTTAATAAATTATCGTGCTTAAACACTTCAAAAATAGAACATTAAATTAACAGTGACAGCAGAGGAGACCAAGGGACATTCCATACAAAACTGCTAATCAAAAATAAACTCAGCTAAAAGGTGTCTAGGGCTGTGTAAAGAAGACCATTCAAAAGGATTCTCTCAATGTCATTTAGCAATGATTGAAGCCTCAGAAAGCCCTTGGAAAATGATTTCCACCCCCTCGACCTTAGTAATGCATTAAAACTGACAGAATTTTTTTTATCCTTGGCTTTTTTTGTTTTTTTGTTTTTTTTTGGTCCTTATAAATATGCTCACCTTGCATTCTAGACAGGGGCTGAGCAGAGTCACATAAACACTCTTTACTTACAAGGGAAATTAAACTGACCCAATTAAACCCAGCAGTGGTTGCCAAACTGTCAAACTCTGCCAACCGCTGTGAGTGACCCTTTGAAACGGGACGAGTCAATAGCTTTTCAGCACCCCTGACAAAAAGCTTAACAGCAAAATCAATGCAGTGGTGTATACCTCAAGTTTATCTATCTGCTCAGAACAGCACATAGAAAACATACCCGTAAAAAAAGAGATGCCTTTAGAAACTCTTAAATGTTTTAATGGGTCTGGGGTCCTTTCATTCACTTCTGATTTCCAAGAGGTGAAATCAGCAGTGAAATTAAACTGACATTGAAATCAAAAATAAAAACATCTTGTAAACGAAGGTTTTAAATTCAGTTTACTCACACTTGTTTAATTCGTGATATCTACCCAAAATCCGTGATATCTACCCAAAAACGTTTAAAAGCAGAACCTTTGATTGGTAGAGATTGCCGTTGCCATGGAAATGGCACGTTGGTTTGCTCGTTCGAACAAGATGGAAAACAGTTTAGTCATCTTGTTGTCTTTCATTCAAGGGAAGATCGTTAAACTATTGTTAGGTTGGAAAACTTTGTAAAATGTATCATTCGCAATGGCTGATGGCATGACTACTTTGTTAGTTCGGAAATTAAAATAGGCCCACAGTCTTGTACTTGTGACTTTTTGCTCTCTCATTTTTTGCTGCTCTCCCCATCACCTTGCATGACACATCTGCACGGCACGTCTGCATATCGACAAAGTTTGAAAGAAGAAGAAGAAAAAGTTCCAGACAGACTTTAGAGAAACACCGTCCATCTCCCATTCATACACACAATGCTGTCTGTCTCTCCTCTGCTCCTCTTCTGTGGTGCTGGAGCACAAGAGTAGGTGAGATGGAGGGTTATTAAATGAGAAGTGTGTGTGTGTGTGTGTGTGTGTGTGTGTGTGTGTGTGTGTATGTGTGCACTTAGTCCCTGTTGGCACTTGCTTGCTGGCATTCTCCTCACACGAGCCCTGTTTCACACGCTTGCATTCCTCTCCTGACTCCGTCGTCCTCGGAGAGTTCTGAAGCTGGGTGTGCTAGAGCCAGTCATTGAGGATGAGGGCTCACACTTTTGCTCAGTGAGAACAGACACACACACACACACACACACACACACACACACACACACACACACACACACACACACATTGACCTATGTAATCTGCTCTCTCTTTTCCCCCCTTGTATACACATTCCATTGCACTCTCTGTTGTTATGCTCTCCTCCACAGACATAAATACATAAAACTGAAAAATATAGAAAAATAAACCAGGCAGGAGTAGATGCCATACCAATTGATATTTGACAAGATTAATCATAAGATTAATTGATTGAGGTAGGGAAAAAATGCATCTGAATAAACTAATGTAGAAAACGATGGCAACTGTCTTCTAAAAATAGGCTCTAATTAATTTAACTGCTCTCATCAAGACTGGGAAAAAAACATGGCTTGATGGCAAGAGATATTACCCCTGATAGCAAGAGATATTACCCCTGGCTTCACATCAGTTAAGCAGACGCTTCTGTCCACAGTAGAGATGGCGAAGATCATACTTCATCTTTGGTCAGCTGCGGGGACTACATAAATAGATACATAGATAAAGAAAGAAGGAAAAAAGAAAGAAAGAAAGAAAATTCTCATATTGGCACCTTTTGGCAATAATGCTAATAATAAATCTCACAATAATAATCTCAATACCAGAGCTGTCGTGTTCCAAAGGGAAAATAATAAAATAGTGAAAGTGAACATATGAATATAGTTTTTCTTGCATTACTGACATCTGAGATACTCTACCACTCAGTACTCCATGGACATTTTTTGACCCTGCCTGTGAAATCTAGCCACACAGTTAACTGGTAAAGCACACACTGATTATATTATTAACAGTTATATCAGAGAGGGTTAAAGCAGAGCTAGTGCAGGCAATCTGTGAGAAAAAAATCACCCAACCCAAAACTAATTGCAACAGAAATAATTTTTGTTGTATTCAGTTCATGAAACCTTCCCATGTCACATTCCAAAAGTCTATGAAAATCGCCAAAATGGCCAAAAGCTGCACCTTTGGCAGTTTCACTGAACTTTCATAGTACTTCAACTTGGTGAACTTGTACAGTTTGGAGCCCTGAACATTTTCAGATATAAAACCATTATCAAAAAAGCCCTAATGGTCGCCGTGGCAACCATTAAATGTTGCACTATAACTGAATTATGCCTATATTTTTTTCATTATATCTCCTGAACCAAACATAGCATCTCAGGAGTGATGTCTACAGGGATGGGCAGTATTTATGATACATGTATTACATATTTCAAATACAAAATATATTGTATATTCGTAATTTGTATTTGACTGGGTTGAAAAAAAATGGCTTAGTATTTTGTATCAAAATACTTTATAGGTATGTATTTTTGTAGTTTAAAAATATTGACAAAATATTTTTGGTAAAACCAATACTTTTGGTGATGTGATGACATCATAAAAGTGCAAAACAATGAATGTAGCCTCTGACTGCTGACTCAGTAATTTGCCCACACTTGTGATCATATTGAGATTCAGGAAGATGATCCAGTGCAAGTTGAGTAACTTTAGGCGGGTCCTGTAAAGGGTTCAATGTCAAAAAAATTGATACAAAAGGTTTTTTTTATGGATTCTGGTACTGTTGGACATGCTAAATAACATTTCTAAAACAGTATAGTTCCGGTCCTTGATTGTGATTGGCTGAACGTTCGATGCCGTTGTAACATACACCTTGACCGCATTCCGTTCTATATTACTGCGCTACCATAACTTGATACAAAAGTTAAAGTAGCTGCATCTTGACGTTGCTTGGCAACCATTCAGATAGAGGAAATATTTAAATTTCTTGGCGGAAAAATGATTATCTATGAATATTTTTTGTTCATTGCTTTGCCTTTACTTTATGAAACTTTGCCAGGTATTTATAGCAACAGTTTTAGAAAAGCAATAAGCCGCTCGAGTCCGTAGGTTACACTGATTCTACAACAGCTAAGGGGGGTCTTACTCCGCTAGCGCGTCGTGCCTAACAACTCCCCTTAGCTGTTGTAGAATCAGTGTAACCTGATTTACGGCCTCTCGGGGCTTAGCCTAATGCTTAAACAAACTTTTAAAGGATCTTTGGTTATATCATTGCATTATTACATCATTACATTTCTATTTGTGTCTGTTGTATTCTATTCTATTCCATTTGATTCTATTCTATTCCAGTCTATTCCATTCTATCATGCATTCCTGCTCTCCCCAGGTGAGTACCTGCGTTCAACCTTCCGCTCGCACCTGCGCCGCTATGCGTGTGCTTTCCTGAACAGCGGCGGTGGGATGCTGCTGGTGGGTGTGGATGACGAGGGCGTTGTGCGTGGCCTGCGCTGTGACCACCGGCAGGAGGACCGCGTCCGGCTGCTCGTCGACTCCGTGCTCAAGTTCTTCCAGCCGCCGCTGCTGCCCCACTGCTACAGCCTCAGCCTCCTCCCTGTGGTGCGCCCGGGCCCAGAGGGCCTCAACCTCAAGGTGGCTAGCACTTACACGCTAACCGCTAATAGCTGTTATTAGCTGTGTGTGTGTGTGTGTGTGTGTGTGCGTGTGTGTGTGCGTGCGGTGTGTGTGTGTGCACGTGTATGTGATGCCTGCGTTACCAAGCTGTTTCATTTCATTTCATGTTTTCATGTCTACGGCCATGTTATTTGTGTTATTTGTGTTAGAGCTTTCCTACTGCCTGCATTAGATGCATGCCCCATGCGCTGACAAAGACAATTAATGAAAGTCAAGATGTTCTGCACACACAGTGCATACAGGGTAAAACTGGGTTTACTCATTAGCACAAAAGCCAGGGCTACTGGGTATAAGTTAAAGTTAAAGTTGACTGATTCTTAGCAGACACTTTTATCCAAAACGTCACAGTGGAAATTGAATCTGAGTCAACTGATTGTCTGTCAGCAACGTTACCTCTGCTCCAACATGTAAAGAATGCGGATGGATGGGTCATATCTGTTATAATGGTATTATGCTAGCAGCTAACCATGAAATGGAGTAGATGCGGCCCTGTTCTGCCTCACATCTGGGCCAAATCCCAGCATAGTATAGTATACTCTTTGATCCCGTGAGGGAAATTTGGTCTCTGCATTTATCCCAATCCATGAATTAGTGAAACACACTCAGCACACAGTGAACACACAGTGAGGTGAAGCACACACTAATCCCAGTGAGCAGTGAGCTGCCTGCTACAACAGCGGTGCTCGGGGAGCAGTGAGGGGCTAGGTGTCTTACTCAAGGGCACTTCAGCCGCTCCTACTGGTTGGGGTTCAAACCGGCAACAAGTCTGAAGCCCTAACCAGTAGGCCACGGCTGCCCACAAAGAATGGAAGGGGAACGCTGCTGCTCCAATATTTATACTATCCAGCCTCAAAATTCAGCCGGGGCGAATTAGAAAAGTGTAATTGGCAGATTCAATAGCTGTCAAATAAAATTGACCAATTACGTGGGGCAGAAGAAATATTTGGGGGGGGCATTGCCCCTCCCAGCCCTATTCTAGGACTGGTTATTCCGGTTACCATATCGTTGCTAAATCCATTACTGTTGCTTGTTCAGCTGTAATGCAGCCGAGACCTGATACACTAAGTGGTGGGGCGATTACGGTGGACTGAAGTTGTTTCTCTTGTTGTTGTTGATAATTACCCTGGAAATCCAGAGTTCTCACAAGACCACAATGTAATTGTCTCTGCGAGACACTCTGGCAAAGAGCAATGATGCACGTTACTTTTACCCCAACATTCCGGGAAACCAGCTAAAATGATGAAGAGAGCGCTGCAACGTTGGAGGACAGTACACATTGGCCTTAGTGTTATCCGATTGCGTCGAAGTCCGAAATAATTCAGAGTAAACATGGTCTAGTGTTATCCAATTGCGTGCAGTGAGATTTTTAAATGCATGCTTGTTGCCGCCCCTCGAGTTGGGCCATTACATTGTTCTTTTCCAGACCCTGAATCTTTCTAGATTATCAGGGTCTGGATTTTCCAGGCTAGTTGATAATGTTGTTTTTTATTGTTGTACTAGTTGTTGTTGTTGGTAGTGTTGTTATTGGTGTTGTTGTTTTCAGGTGTTGCGCCTGGCGCTGCAGCCCCCTCCGGCCCACACGCAGCTGGCCCTGTACCAGACGGACCTGGGCGAGGTGTACCTGCGGAGGGATGGCAGCGTGGAGGGACCCCTCTCGGCCAGCGCCATCCAGGAGTGGGCCAGACAGGTGTGTGTGTGTGTGTGTGTGTGTGTGTGTGTGATGAGACTGGATGTATAGATGTAAGTGTTTTGATGTATTTACATACAGTAGAGTTATATTACAGTCATTTATGTGTTTATGTGTGTGCGTGAAGTGTGTGTGTGTATGTGTGTCTGTGCGTGTCTGTATGTGTGTGTGTGTGTGTGTGTGTGTGTGTGTGTGTGTGTATAGGCCTACATGGATATGTTTGTTTGTTAGTACATGAATAGTCCATGTTTGGTCAGGGGTCCTAAGCCCCCTCTGCATTCATTAGAGTTAGAGCACTGACGTGCGTAATCTGCTGTCCCACCACTAATCTCATATGATTGGCACTGCACTACCACTTTCCTGCTGATGAACGATGTCTACTGAAATCAATCAGACAGAGAATGTGCATTTGAATTTCAGTGGCAAAATCCTCACATTATTACATCATAGTACGTGGCATATGTCATCTAATGTAATATAACATCTGATATCTGGTTCTGTTATTGTGTCACAATAAAAAAATGTTGTTTTGTTTTTGTCAGTGTATGTTTTACTAGATATAATTTGCCTGAAACAGGCGCCGCATTACTTTTTCAGTGCCGGCATTATTTAATACTGCTGACAGCATGGTGAAGTGATTCAGACAGGAACTCAGACAGCTAAAGCTTTTTGGCGATGCCTCAAAGCTCTGTGTGTGTGACTGATTACACAGACTGTGGGAGACGAGAGAAAAAGAGGCAGAGAGAGAGAGAGGAAAAGAGAGAGCGAGGGAGTGTGAGATAGACCGGAAGAGAGTGAGGGAGAGAGGGAGAGAGATATACAGGAAGAGAGGGAGGGAGGAAGGAAGAGAGAAAGTGAAACAGGATAAAGAAGGGAGAGAATATAAGAGGGAGGGCGAGAGAGGGAAAGAAAAGAGAGAGAGATGGGGAGACAGAGGAGAGAGAGAGAGAGAGAGAGAGAGGAGAAAGATATTTTGGTGACAACTGGCATCAAATTTGCTGCTGTAGTTTGAGACACAGATTCAGCATCACAGTTGTGCTTAAACTGTCAGCACTCGGCCTCTTTCTCACAGAGGTTGGATGAGTGTTTGCCTACATTCTGTAAAGCGCCATGATACATGTGTAATGTTTTGGCGCTCTATAAGCACAATAAATTGTTTCACAGGATGCTTCACAATGCTGCTCTGTTATGCAGCCATTCAGAAGAGTTAGCTTTGCAACAGTGACGGGTATGTCTGTGTGGATGTGTGTGTCTATGTCTGTGTGTGTCTATGTGTGTACTTCTATGTGTGCATGTGTGAGAGAGTGTGTGTGTCTCTGTGTGTGTTTGTACATGCAGGATTAATGAGATAGGAACAGGGATTAAAACGGATCCTGCAGTGCAGGCGTGTGGAGCTGATTGAGGGCTTTTGATTGACAGGTGAGCGAGTCAGGTGTGATGAGATGGCTGCTGAGGGCCTGTCTGCCTGGCGGGCACCACGGGGCGGTAATGACGAGGGCTGCTAGATAGCGCCTGATTGATAGCTGTCTTTAGTCCCCTGTGATTTACTGGGGTGCTAACTGTAGGAGCATTTCATTCTTTGCTGTCTTTTTTTTATTGCTGAGGAGAAAGACACACAGAAAAAGTCTGACTCTGCAATGCATTTGGGCCAGATCTGGTTCTGAACTGACTTACATATGATCTATATGGTTCTAAATTTCTACATATCCAGATCTGGTTCTGAACTGACTTACATATAGTCAGATGCAGATTTGGTTCTGAACTGACTTACATACAGTCAGATGCAGATCTGGTTCTGGCTCTTCAGTGGTCATATGGCCCTGAATAGCCCTGAAAAAGTAACTGAAAAGTCTCTCTCTCTCTCTCTCTCTCTCTCTCTCTCTCTCTCTCTCTCTCTCTCTCTCTCTCTCTGTGGTGATGGGGCGGAAGGAGGGAGCACTGTGTCAAAGAGTTTCTTCTTTTCTTGCAACAGGGAGACGCCATCTTAATGTTGACGTTTGACACTGTTGGTAAACATTGGTACAACATCCATAAAAAAACTGCTGCTATCTATCCTATTGCATTAGAAGTAGTGAATGTGATTGAATTATGTAAATGTGCATGTAGTTTATTTATAGAGGAGATACGACATGATTCACTCCTGACATATCCTGAGTGACAGCCATAGAGAGGTTCTGTGACTGACAGTTATTCCACCAGACTCCGTGCTGGAGTACAGAGCTGACGTGCACTCAGTTGCACTCACGATATTACTGTAGGTACATCATGTAATACAACAATCCTGTAGTTGATTGATGGCTCGATGGCTTGATGGTCTTTTTATTCATGATGCTGAACTGCATAGCAAGTAAGTTTTATTCAAAAAACATAT